>NC_071467.1:108783527-109084279 GCF_028500815.1 Rissa tridactyla
GAAATCCTTTTCAGCCGGATGAGCAGTGGCAAGACCAAGGGAATACTTCTTGAGGATCGCTGCAGAGCTCTCCATCCTCATCCCTTGCGGTGCCAGGGGCAGCAGCCGTAAGAAATGGGATGCAGAGATGTTGTCAGGGATCCCAGTGCTTTGGAGCACCCATTGGTGTCCTGCCAGGCACAGGAAGGATTCTTGCCCCCAAGGTCGATCAGGCCGGGGGCCTTTGGTCACTGCCCCTGAGATGGCAGGATGTGCCTCCTGGGAGGCGTGACCAGCCTGCGGGACGAGGAGGCAGGTCTTGCTGACATGCTCAGGGAACAGCCGATCGCCAGCGCTGGGGTCAGGAAGGAATTTTCCCCCGGGCAGATTGGCACTGCTCCCCGGGGGTTTTTTGCCTTCCTCTGCAGCATTGAGCATGGCCACTTGTCAGGCCCCTCTGCTCCATATTGGCCAGGTCACTGCCTGCTGCTCATGCACCACGAAGATGGCCTCTCGTGCCCTGCAGCTGGGGGGAGGAAGGCTTTTTTTTCCCCCAGGGTGGGCTAGCAAATGTCCCCGGGGGTTTTTTGCCTTCCTCTGCAGCATTGAGCATGGCCACTTGTCAGGGCTCCTTTGGGCCCTTGGCCAGGAGCCTGCTGCTCCTGCTCCACGAAGGTGGCCCTTGTGCCCCGCATCCGGGGGAGGAAGCTTTCTAGACTCCCAGCGTGGCCCCCAGGGGGGGGGAGGGAGAGGGGAGGGAGAGGGAAAAGGGAGGGGAGAGGGAGGGGGGAGGGAGAGGGGAGGGGAGGGGAGAAGGAGGGGGGAGGGAGGAGAGGGAGGGGGGATGGGAGAGGGAGGGGGGAGGGGGGAAGAGAGGGGAGGGGGGAGGGAGAGGAGAGAATGAGGGGGGAGGGGGGAGGGACAGGGAGAATGAGGGGGGAGGGGGGAGGGAGAGGGGAGAGAAAGGGGAGAGGGAGGGGGGAGGGGGGAGGGAGAGGGAAAATGAGGGGGAGGGGGGAGGGAGAGGGGAGAGGAGGGGAGAATGAGGGGGGAGGGGGGAGGGGAGAGGGAGGGGAGACGGAGGGGGGAGGGGGGAGGGGAGAGGGAGGGGAGAGGGAGGGGGGAGGGGGGAGGGGAGGAGAGAGGGAGGGGGGAGGGGGGAGGGAGGGGAGAATGAGGCGGGAGGGGGAGGGGAGAAGGGGGGGGTAGGGGGGAGGGGAGGGGGGAGGGGGAGGGGGGAGGGGAGAGAGGGAGGGGGGAGGGGGGGAGGGAGAGGGGAGAGAGAGGGGAGAGGGAGGGGGGAGGGGGGAGGGAGAGGGGAGGGAGAGGGGAGAGGGAGGGGGGAGGGGGAGGGAGAGGGGAGAGGGAGGGGGGAGGGGGGAGGGAGGGAGAATGAGGGGGGAGGGGGGAGGGAGAGGGGAGAGGGAGGGGGGAGGGGGAGGGGAGGAGACAGGGAGGGGAGAGGGGGAGGGAGAGGGGAGGAGAGGGGAGAGGGGAGAGGGGGAGGGGGAGGGGAGGGGAGGGAGGGGGGAGGGGGGAGGGAGAGGGGAGAGGGAGGGAGAGGGAGGGGGAGGGAGTGGGAGAATGAGGGGGAGGGGAGGGAGAAGAGGGGGGGTAGGGGGGAAGGGAGAGGGAGAGGGAGGGGAGAGGGAGGGGGGAGGGGAGGGAGAGGGAGGGGGAGGGGGGAGGGGGGAGGGGAGAGGGAGGGGAGAGGGAGGGGGAGGGGGAGGGAGGAGAGGGAGGGGAGGGGGGAGGGGAGGAGAGAGGGAGAGGAGGGGAGAGGGAGGGAGAGGGAGGGGGGGAGGGGGGAGGGGAGGGGAGGGGAGGGGAGAGGGAGGGGGAGGGGAGAGGGAGAGGGGAGAGGGGAGGGGAGGGGAGGAGAGGGAGGGGAGGGGGAGGGGGAGGAGGGAGGGGAGAATGAGGCGGGAGGGGGAGGGAGAGGAGAATGAGGGGGGAGGGGAGAGGGAGGGGGGAGGGGAGGAGAGAGGGAGGGGGAGGGGGAGGGAGGGGAGGGGAGAGGGAGGGGGGAGGGGGTAGGAGGAGGGGGGAGGAGGAGGGGAGGAAGGGAGGGGAAGGGGAGGGAGGGAGGGGAGGGAGGGAGGGAGGGATGTTTTATCAAGCTAAACTTGATTCAAAAAAAAAAAAAAAAAAAAAAAATAAAAATAAAAAATCAAAAAAAAAAAAAATCCTGTTTCACTTGTAACCTTTGTGATTTGAATGTAAAAGAATGGACAAAATAGTTACGCTAGTACCTATGCCTAGGGTTTTGCATGACAAGCCCTGACCTAGGTCATCCAGGAGAGCAGCTCTCTGCACTGCAAGTCCCAGGGCCACGCAGGAGACAGGGGCAGAGACGGGCACACCTACTGCTCCGTCAGTACTCTGGGATGAATCCCATCAGGCCCCATGGACTTAAACTGATACAACTGGTGCCTTACAGTTTCAGTGTCTACAAATCATAGAATCATAGACTAGTTTGGGTTGGAAGAGACCTTAAAGATTATCTAGTTCCAGGGGAACTTTGCCCCAGACTCAAAGAAGTAAGTACAGCATTCTGCACAAACATCCCAGCATACCATAAGCCTGAGTTCTGATTCAGTTTTTCCCCTCATTTTGCAGCTTCACTGACTTAAAATGGAATTCTACCACTGTTGAAAAAAAAAACCAAAAACAAGTAAATAAAGCAGAGTCCCTGGAACAACTTCTGCTTTTCTTATCCAGTAATACCAAAGGTGCTATTACTTTTAAACTGAACGAGTACAAGAATTAGGCTTTTTCTTTTTTCATGTTTTCAAGCATCACAGGGCTAGAGGGAACCACTACAGGAGCACCTAACACTCTCCTGGAATGTCGGGAATGTCACCTAAACAATGTAAAATCTTACATTTATGTGGTCCAGGATCAGAAACTAGTATCACTACGTTAACATAGTTCCACTGCTACATAACTAAAAAGAAGGATGAATGAATTTAAAAAAGAGAGTCTGAAATCATTTGAGCCAACCATTGGATGGGACTCTATCCCCCATATAGTCTTCTGCAAAGGAGTAGCTCAGCATTTTTCATTACTAAGGCTTCTTAGGTGGCGTTTTAAAGCATTTCAGGCCAGTTTTAACTACAGTTTAGTATTATTAAAACTTTGCATGTATGAGAAGGATTCATTAAGTAATATCACAGGCAAAGAAAACCAACTATTCAGTGCTTCCTGAAGTGTTTCACTATTTATAATACAAAGAAACATACAAATTAGAAAGATTAACAACATACTTTCCCTGTAGAAGTAGTTTCATTACCTCAAATAATGATGTCAGTAAGTTACATAATTATGAAATTGTGGTATTCACCCTGAGGACTCCCAAAGCAATGTGTAAATGCAATAATCCAAGAAACAGGTTATGCAAGACATGCTTTTTTTCCCCCACTGAACACCACTTTTTCTGAACTAAATAACGGTTGATTGCAGAAGTAATTGTACATAGTGTATAGCTAGTAACTTCAGCTACAACTAAAAGGAATTTTTTTTAGGCCACTTAATTTACACTCTTGCAAATGTTGGCTATGACTATGAAGTTATCTCTAGAGAAGGTGTCACAGAACCTTTCTTCTTTGCAAATTATTTCAACCATGTGATCCTATTGTACCCTTGAGTATACCTTCTCCAGTATCTTTCCTGTGCAGATCTTAAACTTAGAAATTCTGTATCATATCTGTGACAGATGAACTTGCAGAAAATGTATCTTTGGCTGTAAGGTCTGTTTATAGGAATACATCTTAGAGCCATTTTCACCAACAACTTCAATTGGCAGAAAACAAACAAACAAACAGAACCCTAACCAAACACCCCCACCTCCCAGCAAACGGAAAATAATTATTATGTTTCAGGGCCTTAAAACCATGTATCGTGTAGCATGGATGTGGCCCTGCTATGTCATCTGGTTTAAGGCACAGATATCAGTCCTTAACCCTGTCAATTTATTAGTATAAAAATAGCCATCGCAACTTTGACTTGGTCTCCCAATCTCAAATGCCATCTTAGCTACTGTGCCAGCTCTACTTCACATTTCTAATGTGGAAGGCGTATCAGACTCTCAGTTTAGGAACTGAATTGCACTCGCTCCTGAAGATTAGTCTTCAGATTTCTTTTTTTTAAAAGGCAAAATCACATTCATCCATGAAGTCAGTCAACGCACTAGATACTTCAAAGGATATTTTGTTGGAAATGACTGGGATTATGGATGACTGACTTGGTAAGGTTACCTGCATGAGGATACGTTCATTTTTTATTAATATACCATAGATTTTTTCTTAGAAAACGAATTCTTGGCAATTATCATCCTCTGTTTAATATCCAGTTCACTGTCGTAGTATTTCTTACACATTTAGATACACACATACGCTAAAAAAATAAATCCAGACCACAGATTTTCAGGAGGACTGATTTCTATTTTCAGTTTTATTCAGGCCATGTAACTGCAACAGCAGATTTGTACTTCTTTGGCAGTTCTTGATCTTTTTCTGAAAAATGAAAACTTTCTGAGTGTGTTGTAAGCATGAGGCCAGCATTCAGATAACTTTAGCAACTGAAAAGCAGCATTACATCTTATTTCTATAGGGCCTGGAGAACGGCACAAGAAGTACCATGTAACTGATTTAAATGGAGAAAAAAAAATAATCACGAAATACCAGTTTTAGTTTCACTATTTTCATCGGTTGTGTAATCTCCAAGATGGCACCCTTCTAAAATTGTTCCTAATGACTTCCCACTTTCTAACACAGTCAGGTAAGACTATATTTTGCTAAATATCCAAAGATTATGAGTAAAAACATATTTCTTTTCCAGGCAATACAAATCCCTGAAAGGCAGGAACAGCTTCAAAGAGTACGCGCAGGGTTTGCTCACGTGGTCACTGCTCACGCAGCACCTGACAAGCCTGTGGGGACCAGTACAGGGCATTCGGATGTCCTGCGGAGGGAAGGAGGCTGTGGGTGGCTCCGCACCAGCATGAATTTGACCTTTCATGCTCACTTGAGGGATGTACCAAACATCTGCACCTCCCAGTGAAGTGGACAGATTGGGCATGAAATCACATCTAGCCAGTGGAAATGAATAGTCATTGCTTATGATCCCGGTCTTTACTTTTCAAGTAAAGTTTTCTGTACTGAGATGCTGAATTTGGACATTAAAAGTGCCTAACTCCCTCCCATTTAGTTTCCACCTTGCGCTAGCTCACGCTGCCAAAAGAATATTGCCCTTAGGATTATTTTTTCCAACAGTTCACTCTAACAGGTATGGACGAAAAGGACAGGTGATCCCTATGGGAAACATTCTGACAAATAACCAGAGGGACAAGTTCAGACCAAAAAAGGCAGGACGTGTTCCTGTGCACCTGCTGCCTTTTCTATCATACAAGCCACCAGAGCCAGAATAGCAAAACAGGCAGTCGCAAAAACTAAGCTACAGGAAGCAAAGCACTATTGCGCTTCAAAGATTTCTGCTGATATTGTGTATATATAAAAGCACTTGCATGATGTCAAACACATTGCTCACTAGTGAAATTGCCCTCTTTGGAGGATCTTTTTAAGAGGGGAAGGAAACGTTGGGTAATGCCTCCATGGCAAGTTGTGTCCCGGCCAGCCAAAAGCACCAGGCAAGGGCGGTCAAGGACAATACATTTTTAAAGCTTCCGTCTTTATTTCTACATCAGCTGCCTAAAACTTGGCTCTCAAAGGGCTTTAGAGGAGGAAGGCATACGTGGAACATGTTTAGTGAGATGTTTCAAATGCTACAATGAACTTCTGGCCACCTGAACACGAGGGTGTGAGCACAATTGTTGCACCCAAGTGCTGTAAACAGCACCCACTTTATACTGAAGACCATCACACTGATGTGCCCTGCTGTGTAACAGCAGTTCATAGGAAAACATTTGGGATGCAATATAAAACCAAGATCAATGGCCACTGATGGCCATAGTTTAAAAAGAAATGAAAAACAAAGGGATTCCTAAAGAAAAAGGAAAATCAACACCTACACTTTCACAAAAATTTCCATTGACACTGGTTAAAAGATGTCACCTTTTCTTTTTGATGTGGCAGTCAGTGCAATTATATATGAATTTGTTACTTACAGTATGGATTGTTGCTAGTTACAGCACAGTACAGGAACAGAATTAGTACAGCTATAACTGATTATTTCGGGACATGCTATTTCCTCATTGATTTGCCTTGTGGGATCCTTTGCAAAGAGGAAAACATGATCTTAAAATGCACTGGCTACCAGTTCGAGTGTAACTCAAAACTCAAGGTCCATCCTTGGGAGCCAAACAGCAGAAGCCATGCCCAGTGTATGGCCACAAAGGGCAGCGACAGCCCCCTGGGCCTCCTGGGCACAGGGACTGCCTGGGGCCAGCACCCCAAAGGCCTTCCTCCGAAGGATGCTGGGTGGAGGGGGGATGGGTGGGGCCGCACAGCAGGGGCCCCGTCACCCCCATGTCACAGTGCCACCACCCGGCAACGCAGCAGTCACAATGTCCCAGGGCAGGATAAAAGGGAGCATCCTCCTGTGCCCACTGCCAGAGATGGCCTGGGGCAGCCCAAAGACATCTGAGAGGAAGTCCTTGAGGATCCCATGGAATTGCTTGGAGGGGGCTGAGGAAAGAAGACCAGAGGTTAGAAGAGGCTGCTGGAGGTTCTCAGCAGGGCCACTCTCAAAGCTCATCTGAGGGATGGAAATCCTTTTCAGCCGGATGAGCAGTGGCAAGACCAAGGGAATACTTCTTGAGGATCGCTGCAGAGCTCTCCATCCTCATCCCTTGCGGTGCCAGGGGCAGCAGCCGTAAGAAATGGGATGCAGAGATGTTGTCAGGGATCCCAGTGCTTTGGAGCACCCATTGGTGTCCTGCCAGGCACAGGAAGGATTCTTGCCCCCAAGGTCGATCAGGCCGGGGGCCTTTGGTCACTGCCCCTGAGATGGCAGGATGTGCCTCCTGGGAGGCGTGACCAGCCTGCGGGACGAGGAGGCAGGTCTTGCTGACATGCTCAGGGAACAGCCGATCGCCAGCGCTGGGGTCAGGAAGGAATTTTCCCCCGGGGCAGATTGGCACTGCTCCCCGGGGGTTTTTTGCCTTCCTCTGCAGCATTGAGCATGGCCACTTGTCAGGCCCCTCTGCTCCATATTGGCCAGGTTACTGCCTGCTGCTCATGCACCACGAAGATGGCCTCTCGTGCCCTGCAGCTGGGGGGAGGAAGGCTTTTTTTTCCCCCAGGGTGGGCTAGCAAATGTCCCCGGGGGTTTTTTGCCTTCCTCTGCAGCATTGAGCATGGCCACTTGTCAGGGCTCCTTTGGGCCCTTGGCCAGGAGCCTCCTGCTCCTGCTCCACGAAGGTGGCCCTTGTGCCCCGCATCCTGGGGGAGGAAGCTTTCTAGACTCCCAGCGTGGCCCCCGGGGGGGCGGAGGGAGAGGGGAGGGAGAGGGAAAAGGGAGGGGAGAGGGAGGGGGGAGGGAGAGGGGAGGGGAGGGGAGAAGGAGGGGGGAGGGGGGAGGGGAGAGGGAGGGGAGAGGGAGGGGGAGGGGGGAGGGGAGAGGGAGGGGAGAGGGAGGGGGGAGGGGGGAGGGGAGGGGGGAGGGAGAGGGGAGAATGAGGGGGGAGGGGGGAGGGAGAGGGGAGAATGAGGGGGGAGGGGGGAGGGAGAGGGAGAATGAGGGGGGAGGGGGGAGGGAGAGGGAGAATGAGGGGGGAGGGGGGAGGGAGAGGGAGAATGAGGGGGGAGGAGGGGAGGGGGGGAGGGGGGAGGGGAGAGAGAGGTGAGAGGGAGGGGGGAGGGGGGAGGGGAGGGAGGGGGGAGGGAGAGGAGAGAATGAGGGGGGAGGGGGGAGGGAGAGGGGAGAGGAGGGGAGGGGAGAGGGAGGTGAGAGGGAGGGGGGAGGGGGGAGGGGAGGGGGGAGGGAGAGGAGAGAATGAGGGGGGAGGGGGGAGGGAGAGGGGAGAGAGAGGGGAGAGGGAGGGGGGAGGGGGGAGGGAGAGGGGAGAGGGAGGGGGGAGGGGGAGGGGAGGAGAGAGGGAGGGGGGAGGGGGGAGGGGAGGAGATAGGGAGGAGGGAAGGGGGGTAGGGGGGAGGGGAGGAGAGAGGGAGGGGGGAGGGGGGAGGGGAGGAGATAGGGAGGAGGGAAGGGGGGAGGGGGGAGGGGAGGGGAGGGGGGGAGGGGGGAGGGGAGAGGGAGGGGGGAGAGGGAGGGGGAGGGGGGAGGGAGAGGGGAGAGGGAGCGGGGAGGGGGGAGGGGAGAGGGAGGGGGAGATGGAGGGGGGAGGGGGAGGGAGAGGGGAGAGGGAGGGGGGAGGGGGGAGGGGAGGAGAGAGGGAGGGGGGAGGGAGAGGGAGAATGAGGGGGGAGGGGGGAGGGGAGGAGAGGGGGAGGGGGGAGGGGGGAGGGAGAGGGAGAATGAGGGGGGAGGGGGGAGGGAGAGGGAGAATGAGTGGGGAGGGGGGAGGGAGAGGGGAGAGGAGGGGAGAGGGAGGGGGGAGGGGGGAGGGGAGGAGAGAGGGAGGGGAGGGGGAGGGAGGGAGGGAGAGGGGAGGGAGAGGGGAGAGGGAGGGGGGAGGGGGGAGGGAGAGGGAGAATGAGGGGGGAGGGGGGAGGGAGAGGGAGAATGAGTGGGGAGGGGGGGAGAGGGAGAGGAGGGGAGAGGGAGGGGGAGGGGGTAGGGGAGGAGAGAGGGAGGGGGGAGGGGGGAGGAGGGGAGAATGAGGCGGGAGGGGGGAGGGGAGACGGAGGGGGGAGGGGGGAGGGGAGGGAGGGGGGAGGGAGAGGGAGATGAGGGGAGGGAGGGGAGGGAGGGGAGAGGAGAGGGGGGAGGGGGGAGGGAGGATGAGGGGGGATGGGGGGAGGGGAGGAGGGTGAGAATGAGGGGGGGAGGGGGGGAGAGGGAGAGGTGGAGGGGGAGGGAGAGGGGAGAGGGAGGGGGGAGGGGGAGGGAGAGGATGAGGGGGGAGGGTGGAGGGAGAGGGGAGAGGGAGGGAGGGGAGGGGGGGAGGGGGTCGGGGCGGGAGAGAGGGAGGGCGGGGAGGAGGGGAGGAGAGGGGGAGGGGAGGGAGGGGGAGGGGGGGAGGGGGAGGAGAGGGGGAGGGGGGAGGGGGGAGGGAGAGGGAGAATGAGGGGGGAGGGGGGAGGGAGAGGGAGAATGAGGGGGGAGGTGGGAGGGAGGCGAGAGGGAGGGAGGGGGAGGGGGAGGGGAGGGAGGGAGGGGAGGGGGAGGGAGGGGAGAATGAGGCGGGGAGGCGTTCTGCTTTTTTCTTTCTCAGGCTTTCGGAGATCGCTTGCTGCGCTTCTCTGTCTTCTGCTATCGGGGCTGGAGGAGAGAGGGAGGGGGGGGAGGGGGGAGGGAGGGGAGGAGGGAGAATGAGGCGGGAGGGGGGAGGAGCGAGGGAGGGGGGAGGGGGTAGGGGAGGGGAGGGGAAGGGGAGGGAGGGAGGGATGTTTTATCAAGCTAAACTTGATTCAAAAAAAATAAAAAAATAAAAAAAAATAAAAAATCAAAAAAATAAAAAAAAAAAAAACCTTCCTGTATCCTGACTTGAACCTTGTAAAAGAATGGACAAAAGAATCAGTTACGCTACGCTATGCCTAGGGTTTTGCATGACAAGCCCTGACCTAGGTCATCCAGGAGAGCAGCTCTCTGCACTGCAAGTCCCAGGGCCACGCAGGAGACAGGGGCAGAGACGGGCACACCTACTGCTCCGTCAGTACTCTGGGATGAATCCCATCAGGCCCCATGGACTTAAACTGATACAACTGGTGCCTTACAGTTTCAGTGTCTACAAATCATAGAATCATAGACTAGTTTGGGTTGGAAGAGACCTTAAAGATTATCTAGTTCCAACGCACCTGCCATGGGCAGGGACACCTCCCGCTAGACCAGGTTGAAATCACTGTTCCCATTCGCGGTCATCCGACTCAGATGATCGGACAGTTTAAGGTCTACCAGTATTAATAAAGACTGAAGAAAAAAAGGCATTTAATGCCTCTGCTTTTTCTTCATCCCTATTTGTCAGGTGATCATCTGCAACAAGCGTGAGTCTGATGTTTTCCTTGGACCTCCTCTTGCTATTAGTATACTGAAAAAAGCCTTTCTTGTTGTCTGACACACTGGCCAGTTTCAACACTAGTCGACACAAAAAAAAATGTTCAAAATATATAAAGAAATTAACCATTGCAAAACAAAGGTCAGTACTGAAAACCGCATTTAAAAATTTTAATGATACGGTATGAAATACAATTGATTAAATATACTGCAGCTACATTTACACTGAGACTGATCACACTAAAAATGGAGGACACAAGCAAGGGAGAGATTTATGACGCTGATTTAAGGAAGAGCAGAAATTAAGTGTAAATGTTCAGAATGACCTTTTTTTTCTTGTTGGTCTGTAGTCTGTCGTTAAACTGTCAGTTTACTTGGTGCCTGATCCTTCCCATCTATTCACTAGGGTAACCCATTGATGAAAATAGCAAATTTCATGTGGGAAAATATAACACTGTTTCTCCTACTTTCCATAAAAAGCTTTGAATTTTCTTCAGAAAGCATTCTACAGCCAAAAAGTATTCAGAGTCAAATCCCAAAAGTTTTTATATATGTATGTATTTTCTTCAGAAAACAAAATGTCAAAGCAGCTCGATTAGACAGCCTAAGTATCTGTTATATTTATCTGGGTTTTCCCTTACATCCTCTCTGGAACACAGACTTAACTGCTCAATATCCTGCTGTCACCAATTCGTCCTAGGTTAAGTATTTTCTAGTAGTACATATATTTCCTCTGCTAATAGATGCAAATATCTTCAGGGAAACTGGTCCTTAGCTTTAATAAGCAGAGAGTTGAAAGTAAAATAATCAGTTTCAATAAAAGAGTTCTGTTTTTAATAGAAAATGTACTGGTTCTTGTGAAGATAGTATCAAATTCAGTTGAATATATTAAACCAAACTGGGGCATAAATTACCTTATATTGCTCCCTTTTCCATGTTCTTAAACTTGTTATAGGCTTTGAATTCTATTGCTTATTCAGTTCCTTTTACAGTTTCTGTAGAAATTCTTATGTTTCCTGAAACCTGAAAATCTTTCAGCTTCAATTTCACAACTGTTTTCTGTGAAAATAAAAGTTCAACTGAAGTTGCTGTTGGTAGTTGGCTGCTAGGAAGTTCCTTACTTCTTTTCCTTTTAGCAAAGACCTGCATGAACTCAAATTAGGTAACAAATTACATACATTAATACAACCACAGTTGTTAGTAACCAGCCAAATATAAAACCTTTACAACACAGTAAGATTTCTATTTAAAAAGCGACACAAAACCACACAAGTTAACTCCCTCCAGTTTTCAGTGCTGGGCTGTACCACCCCAACTGGCCCATCCAAAACTGCTTCAGGCTTACTTCATAGACAAGCACCTAAAGAATCCCCACTGTAGAGTTTTAAATGCCTGAGGTCAGAGTCATCATGCACCAAACACTACGTGTCCAGAGCTTTCATGAAGTAAAGACTAAACCCTAAAGCAACTTTCTTTCCAAACACCAGGCACTGCTATTCTGGAAGACCATTCCTCTTCCCACTGCACACAGGCACAATTACAAACCTTCATTACTTCACAATATACAACACTGAAACTCTGACTATGATGTATCCAATCATACTACACTGGCAACTGATGTATTCCAGCATTGTCATCTACAAAATGTATGCATGAGCACCAAAGGATCCAGATACACTGATCTGGAGGGATGAACCTGATTATCTCCCATTAGCCCTAACAAACTGTGTACTCATGCACTTTAATATCATGGTTAGTAAACACACAAAAGCTTTTACGCTTCTGTATCCAGATTCTCTTTCCTTGACTAACAATTTGTAGAGAATAAGATCATCAAACCTTCAAAACTGATAATTAAAATTTGTTTTTCACATTCTCGGCATTGAAACCTTTTTTCCTTAGATCTATGCTCCAAGCTGTAGCAGAATGTTAAAAAAATGCCTTAGAAGAAGATAAACCGTGTACATAAGCAATGCAAAACTGAATTTGATTCAAACATGATCTCAAAAAATCTGCAAAAAGTGTTCACGAGAAAATACTAATTAAAGTGACATTCATATTCAGTTAGTAGCCCCACGAAAATAATTCTCATTTAGATACTATTTTATGGCTTAAATTTAATTTCTCGGCTCTTTCATTCGCTTTCTAGGAAGCATTTTTTGGAAGATGACTTATTTTCTTGTATTTATCCATTATAGCTTTAAATCCAAACCAAAATTCATTTAGGTAGGTTTGCAATATTGAAAATATCAAGTGAGAGGAGCATATGAATAAATTAAGATAACTGTAACATGAAAAAGAAACATTAATGTAGTCAATGCTTCTGTGTAACCTCAGCCCCAGAACCATATCCAGTTATCTGTTAATAACTAAACCTAATATTTTCTGTTGACATAATTAAGTCTTCAGAAAGAGACACTCAGTTTTAATTAGTCATTTACAAAAAAGTGCTTCAAACAAAAGAACCTAGAATTTAAACCCTCGGAATTTGCTGTAATGTTCAGTGAAAATCATACCTGGCAAAAATAACGGAACAGGAAGACAACAGGCAAAATATATAGACTGTTGTTCAACAAATAAGATCTGTACTATGCTATAAGGTTACCTCTGTTTAGGTAAATGCAACAGAGTCACACAACACATTTATCAAATACAAAAAGATTAAAGTATGTAATCGTAAATTAAAACATATCCAGTCATATATCCTTACATTGAAATATTAATTTCTATTAGAATAACCAAATTATACAACATTTGTAGAGGCTTGCAGCTCATTAGTGCTGAAAACAGGTAGTAAAGGTGTATGTATGCATACATACTTCATAAAATTAGGGGTTTTGTATGAAAATGAATAAAAAGAATCGTGTGATCTATCTTCCATTGAGGGCAAGTTAATTTGTTCTTTCAGGCATCTTCAATTTTTCTACACATAAAATTTACCAACAGTAAGTCTAAAATGGTAAAACTCAGCTAGGGTATTTAAAAAAAAAAGTTACTAATTCTAAGTGCAAGATTAGAGTGGGACTAATGTTATTACGGTCATTCTTGATTTTGTCTTGATTTTACAAGACCAGTATTCGTCTTTAATATATTGTGTAAAACCCAAGTAAGCTTTAGAACTATAAAGGATATAAAATGACATTAAAAAGATAATAGATCTAAAATAATGAAAAGGTTCTGAAATAAAACCATAGCAGCATTAATATGTTTTATTAAGTTTTTGTTTCAGAAAAAAGATGGTTAAAATAAATCATTAATAGTAATAGTCCCAGCCAGTAGCATACAATCAAGATATTATTGCTAGAGTTGATGCAAAAATGCATCACACTTCAAAATCTTAATTAATCAAGAAAGTTTATTTTTTTTATAGTTGACCATTTATGTGAAATCACCCCATACCAATTACTGACTACTATGGTATTACGTGAACAAAACAGTCTTGGGATTAAAGTTTTTTCTTTAGAAATAATCACCTTGTCTTCTACTATATTATTAAGTTTACCTTCCACAGAGATAATATCAAAATTCAATTATTAATTTATTACTCTGGTTAACATGAAGATAATGATAACATATTCAACTTTGGAATAGTCTGGCTTTGTTCGTTTTTAAAATTCTAGGCTTCTTTATTATCAAAAACCCCACTTTAATAATCAGGTAAGATGCTATACAGGGGATTGAACTGAATCCCACTATCAACTTGCTTTTTCGTCAAAACAAGCAATCTTTTGCCAGGCTGTGTATGTATACTCCATTTTATTTCAGTCTCAGAGACTGAAACAGAGACTGTCTATTTCACTGTCTTCCACCTTATGCTTCTGAAGTGAGAACAATTTTGCCCCAGACTCAAAGAAGTAAGTACAGCATTCTGCACAAACATCCCAGCATACCATAAGCCTGAGTTCTGATTCAGTTTTTCCCCTCATTTTGCAACTTCACTGACTTAAAATGGAATTCTACCATTGTTGAAAAAAAAAACCAAAAAACAAGTAAATAAAGCAGAGTCCCTGGAACAACTTCTGCTTTTCTTATCCAGTAATACCAAAGGTGCTATTACTTTTAAACTGAACGAGTACAAGAATTAGGCTTTTTCTTTTTTCATGTTTTCAAGCATCACAGGGCTAGAGGGAACCACTACAGGAGCACCTAACACTCTCCTGGAATGTCGGGAATGTCACCTAAACAATGTAAAATCTTACATTTATGTGGTCCAAGATCAGAAACTAGTATCACTACGTTAACATAGTTCCACTGCTACATAACTAAAAAGAAGGATGAATGAATTTAAAAAAGAGAGTCTGAAATCATTTGAGCCAACCATTGGATGGGACTCTATCCCCCATATAGTCTTCTGCAAAGGAGTAGCTCAGCATTTTTCATTACTAAGGCTTCTTAGGTGGCGTTTTAAAGCATTTCAGGCCAGTTTTAACTACAGTTTAGTATTATTAAAACTTTGCATGTATGAGAAGGATTCATTAAGTAATATCACAGGCAAAGAAAACCAACTATTCAGTGCTTCCTGAAGTGTTTCACTATTTATAAAAATGGGAAATGCGGGGTTGTCAACGACAATGCACACTTTTTCAGGTCCAAATTGCTGCTCCAAAAAAATAGAAATATAAACCACATTTAGGTGAAAATAGCAAGTGATTTAACATTTTTTGGGTTTTTTCCACAGCATGAAACTTTAAAAGAACCTTGATAAACAGTATCACAGGTGTGCAGAGAGGCATGAAAATTGCAATTGTACTGGTACTTATCTGAATGGCCTTCCAGTGTCCTTTTTCTGACACCGCACATTTTATGGCTACACAGAAGCTGCCTAGAACAAAAGGGTTCAATTCTTTAATTAAAAAAGAGGAAAAAAACCCAAACAAACAAACCTTGCTCATGCCAGCTACCAAAGTAAATTTTTTTCATTATCGTACCCTCTAGAAGTATAAGGGATTTTAATTTATTGAATAGAAACATGTGAGATCCAAACAAGACAACTGGTATTGCAGACTTTAAACCCCCTTCTAAACAGAAAGATACCTGTTACGTTATTAACAAGGAAATACCAAAACACTGTTGAGGGCCACAGTTCTCCACCAGCACAAACTGTATCATTACAATATTTAAGGCCTAACTGTGCTCTCCAGAAGATGGAGAGCTTCTGAATGGAAGTAACGCAAAGGTTCCATGCCTTCTGCATCCTCTTGTCTCTGCGCACCTCTCAGGCAGCTTTCTCACTAAGTACTAGATCAAACACTAGACCAATTATTTTGACCGCCTGCCTTGAGATACTGCAAACATATTTTTATGATATTAGTACATCTTAAAGTGAACAAGACAGCTGAGACTTCCTGTTCCCTCCCTCCAGCAAACAAGAGCTTTAATTTGTTTAGGGGTAGGTGGGATGAGATAAGGAAGGTGGTGTAGTTTGCGGTGTTTTGTTTTTACCATGGATGATAGATATACCTAGGAACTCTGCAATTCAAACAATAGTGTGAGGCTCTTCATCCAGCCTGTATGTCCAGGACATTACAAAACCAGTCCCAAAGTGAATAAGGGAGGAGAAAGAAACCATATTAATAGCCTGTCTCACAGGACTTAGTTATCAGTGTGTTGAAGTCAGTTGGAGTATAAGGTATTTGCTACTTCACAGATTTTCTCAGGACACTGTTCTCAAAGACACTTTGGCCTGGGTTGCACTACTTCAAGAGCAGCATATGAACTCTTGCAGCATCTCCCCCTCTTGTTAAAGTAGAAAGGTATGCTAATATTTCACATTTACATAGTGTTTTACATACTTAAAAAGCTTTCTAGGCATTAACATATTCATCATAAAAGCAGTATTACACATGCAATATTCTCTATTTTACAGATGAGTGAACAAACATAAAGAGGTTAAGCTTCTGACTTGTGCTACTTATTCTCTTTAGAAGTTGGGAGAGAAAAACCAGCAGCACTGGCGAGGAAACTCAGAGATATAAAGCAATGTCTCTGGTACTGTGGTCTTTTCTTCTCACTGTCCCTTTGGATTTTAACCTTCATGTATACTCATCACTTGTGATTTCAGAGCCGCAGGTACTGTTCCTTATCTAAGCGGTGGATTTTGAGGAAAGCAGTAACCTTGTTAGCAATAAAGCACAAAAGAGGCAAAGAAGGCAAAGAAATCCCCAACTCTAACAGCAGAATTTGCAGGAGTGTATTCCCTCATCCTACCAGATATTCTTATGTGAGAAAAAATTCTCTAAACATCGCACAGTCTAAGTTTACGTGAAAGACAATAGAAGTTTTGTCTGATACAAAAGAAAACACCAGAGACTTAGGTTTAGGCCCCAAATACTCAGTGTTGATGTGTCCTTTTTTATTCTTCTTTCACCTGCAAAAGTAACATGGATTGAAACATCTTCACAGAATCTCAGGGGAAATCAAGTAATATCCCGGTGGAAAGATGTATACAATTAACCTGCCACAAACATTCCCACAGTCCCCAGGAACAAGAGAGGGTACGCCTGGAATTGTTGCCCAATGAAGTAAACTCTTCTGCTTCTTATAAACAACACACAAACAAGCATGCATATATGTACATACACTTTCTATGCTGGACATACACCTGTGCTATGCATGATTAATTTTTGAGCGGTAGTGATCAAACACACACTTACTTATAAGCAATCCAGAAGTTCAGATCATGAGTTTTAAGAATTAACAGGTCTTAGGTACGTTTTGATTAAAACTGGGTTAAACTCTGGATACTCTGGCTGATCTTTGCTTGAGCCAAAGGGATAGAGTATCTACATAAAAATAATTTAAACACTGCAGCATTATTTCAGAGTTAAAGTGGAAACATGTACATATTAAAGTAAAAAATTTAAAGCTGTACCTCACACAGTCACTTTTCTTTTTTTTCCTTTTGCATAACCCACATAGTTTTAGTTATATACTGCTAAGTTTCATGTCTGAGAATACACATGCAATGGGAGTTACAGTTACACAAGAACATTACAATCTGCATAGTCTAACTCTGAGGATCATAATAATTTCAATTAACATATTTTTACTGTTCATTTCCCTTGTAAAACATCTTTATGAACATTGAAAGCTTGCTTGCACATTGAAGAAAGTGCATAAGATCTTGAAAATCTAGGATCCAGTGGAGTTTGTGTTGGAGGTTTTAATCGTGCTATTCAGGAAACAACCACTCCAGAAGTCAGTGAAGGTGAGCCTTGGCAAAAAATGACAACATCAGTTCCTATGTAAATTAGGATTATGAGCCAAAAGAATATATTACCAAATCTGAAAAAAGTTCTAATGAAAGCTAAAACTATAACAAGTTATACAGATGCAACGTTAGAAATTAAGATTTAAAAAAACATGCAACAGGAACGTCTGTATGTTCTCTTTCAAGAGAAGTCTGAGCAAGAACTAAGGCAAGAATTTCATTGTTCCTCACCTCTTTTTCAAGTATGTAAAAGGTGTTTCACCTCAACAAGGTTTAAGGTCCACAGAACTTTTAAGTTATTTAATAAAACAGTTCTGAGCTCCTCCAGAACATGAAAGCAGCTATGTCGTTTTAGCATATCAAAATAACATGTTGCATGGTAGAATAATCCAAAACATGAACAAAATTTTTTCCAGAACAAATCATATTGAATTTAGGAGTAAGGATGAGGCCCTGAAAAGAAGGTCCTATAATGGAAGTGCCCCACTACACTTTTAATTCTTTGAATAGAAGCAAGTTTTCAGTTTATTTTCCGTTAAGTTTAACATTTTGCCAGTTTCCCTCAATGAATAAAAAGAAATTTCTCCATCAAAGTATGCATCTAAGGAATTCAACAGAAGCACACCCTATTTCTTTTCCATTTTCATATGAAAAAATAGAAATATTTTGGACGGAAAAGATTTTAAAAAAATAAATCGTTCAAGCATATCTCTTTAATGTATGCATTCGAGACATCACTTGTAGTTGTTGTCATGACACACAACAATTTTACACCTTATCTCAGAAGGGTAGCAGTAAAGTGCTTACATCTGTTGACAGGTTATCTAAGACCAAATGCCTAACCTGAAGCTGACTGACATAACAATGACAACTGTGGTAACAAAATATTGCTGTAATTTCAGAGCAAATGCCCATTCTTTTCCTTTTGTAAGATTTTTCTTTATGAGATATGATGTTTCAGCTCAGACCCCCTTGACATCTCATTGCCACTGCAAAAGCTCTTGACAGATACGAAGAGGGCTAAAGAACTTAACTGGAAAACACCCTACCAGTGACAGCCTGTATTTGTAGCTCACTGTATGAAGTATGTATAAATTCTGATCCTGCACATTTTTGACAAGCAAGTATTTTATTTTCTACTTATTCAATAGCTTCTATACTTTGCACAGAGAAAAAGTAACAGCAATCCACTGAATAGTGTCACTTGGGGGTGGAAAAGGCACCTTCTCAAATTGCTGCTAATGCTGAGCCACATAGTGCCCAAAAGCATAGAAAGGGAAGAGGAGAGTTTCCCCTCTCATTTCATTCCCTTCTGCTCTATGTCTGGGAACTGCTCAAGTTCCTGCAAAGGCTTTTGCTCATTTGTTCCTCCATAAGCCCCTCCCTAGAGGAGGGAGGACAAGGGGCAATCACTCACCCTCTCATCCCTCCCACAGCCATTTGCAAGTCACACTAAAGATATTATCACAGAATAATTATTTTCTAGCTTATTTTCCTAATTCCCACTGCAAATACAAGCCTGATCTCAACATGAGCTTAATTCTTCACCCTTGACACCAGCTGAGTTAACAGCAAAATCAGAATAAGTATCATATACCTGTACCTCTCTTCATGCAGACAGTTTGTTTTCCTCAAAAAGTGACCATCCAGTTCTACTTTTATTTTTAAAATGATTTTATACTAAAGGCTTTGACTGGGATGTCTGTGAGCAGTTAGCAAACAACATTTTCAAATTTGTTCCTAAGGCTGCCTGTATCAAACATTTTTATACAAGTTTCTTTCAAAGAAGCTTGATAAGCTAAACAAGTCCAAAGCTACATATTAATGTGATACAGTCACAGTAAAAATTATCCTCAAGTGTTTCAATTGTGGAGAAGTTCTACTAGAGTTTAATAGGATTTCTTGTTTTGTTTTGGAAGTAAAGGCCTGAAAGATGAACAGATCTTCAAACTCTATGTTTCATTTACAAATCTATTGGAATTTTTAAAAGCTGTTCTTAAAAACCAATGACAAAAGGTACAGACTAGTGCCACTGCATAAAAATTTCTCACTTGTAGAAATGAAAAATATTGATCTTTGCTAGAAAATCCCATTACCATAGAAAACATATAACAACAGACCACAAAAACTCTTCTCTCACTATAGCTGTCTTAGAGTCTGACTCCTGATTATATTACCCACTATTAAGCGCGTACTTGCAGGAATTTCTGAAAAGGAATGACTGGTAAATACAGCATACCTGCTCAGTTAATTCATACTGTGAAAATGAAGACAGAGAGGATCAGGAATCCTAATGTTGGACCTGTTTTGTAAAACATGGAAGCAAAAATTCCATCATAATATGACGATATAAAATATACAATGACAGCAGATTTTTAAATTTTCCTTCTTTTTTTTTTTTTTGCCAGTATTTGTAAGAAGGACTACATTTTGAAAGAGCTGGGTTTTTTCCTCTGAAGCTTCAGATCATAAGTCATCTGTACCATGCAAGTTTTGCAAGGACAGAACATACTTCTAATTACTGTCAAATCCATATGGAACTGAGAAGACTCACTTGATAGAACATTAAACATGCCCGCAAGGTTGTCTAGTTAGCAGTACAACTGTTAAGAAATACCTTAGCTAGAATTTAAATAATAATGAATTAAAGTGACAGCAGAGATTTGGTTTTCTCTTGACCTTTATTTGTACCCTAGCAATTTCAAAATTTTGTTTTAAATTTATTCCCACCATGAATAATCTAATTCCTCTTGCATTTCACTTTTAATTTTAGGCAGAAGGCAGTACTCTTTATTATGTATTCTACCTCCCACAAAAAATCCAGCTTCTATTCTCATTAAGTCTGTTAAGCATCATCCAAGAACATCAGCGATGCCAGAGGTTTTCTGAACTGTTTTGTACTGTTGTATCTGTGAATGAAGACATTAGATCTCTCAGTTCCATGCTTATGATACACACCTGTAACATTTATTCTACTTCCTGATTTCTGACAGCTACCAAGGTGGATACTGCCAATTTCAGTTACAGTTACCTAAATGCTTTTGCGAATATAGCAGCTTGTACCTTTTCCTACCCATTTTCCTCTAACAAAGAGCCAGCTTCCTTTTTCCCTGTCAATTATAGCTGTACAAAGCCTCCACTGTCCATTTGAAAAGGGCAAGCTGATTTTTGAACAAGATCCCACTTGTATAAAATTCCAAGCCTCGATGTTTTGGCATAAAGGTTGAGATAACCTATTATCTTAAAATCTAAAAGACTGTATTTGCTTCTGCATGCACATCTGATTGATGTGAAGGTGTCCGCGTTACTGGACAATGGCTTGTCAGTGTCCAGCTCTTACACAAACATCTTTCTGAGACCATGAGAAAAGACATTGCTTCAGACGTGCCTTGCAGTTATGCGTATGTTGCTCATTGCACCACTGCCCAGATACCCACATTGACTATAGATAAATTAATCTCAGAACTAGAAGCACTACAAACATGTCTGTTTAGTGCTGTGGTTAATACAGCTAGACTGCCTGAACAATAGAGTACCCTAAACTAATAGCTCTGTGTGGTACTACATTTGATACGACCTCATACCGTATCATTTGGAATAAGTGCTGCAATTTTTAAAACAATGCTTCATGGTGAATAGGGCTGAGGACCGCAAGTCCCACTTTCAAAAGGAAACTGATGCTCCACAGCACTAAAATTCCTCAATGCCTGAGACACTTGGAAAACAAGATATGAACTGAACTTCACAGGTAGCTTTGGAAAAAATCTTCGTATCTTTATTCTGCATCTAAAATGGATAAAACTGTATACCGATGAGGCAGGAGATGAAACAGTGAGACGAAAGCTGCTTCCCAAATAAACAGAAAGAGTTGCTAGCTTGCTTTTTTTTTTTCTGTCAGATCAGACCAAATATACTAACTCAAGTGCATCCTACGTGGCTTCTGGATTTTACTTACAAAAGGAAATGGTGTGACTGGTGGTATATTTTAAATCTGTTTGTTGATGAACTGTCTGCTATTGCAGTAATCATCCAAAAGCGTATTAAACAAGTTACTCAGAAATAGTTAAAGATAAGTTAATCAGTCTTTTTTCAGTTGGTGCTCATGCATGCTGGAATAAATAAAACTACAATTTTTTCATGTTGTACCTCCTAATAAAAGAATAAATACATTTTTTACAAACTCTCTTTCTATGCAAGGACAGGTACTATTTGTCAGACATCTAATAGGAGTGAGTAAATTTGAACGACATGCCTAAATAGCTCATAAGCAGAAGCAGCACAACAAAGAGTTTGGACTGCCAAAAAGCACACAGTTCACAAGAACTTCCTGATGGCATTTGCAGATCAAATCATTTGAGTTTACAGAAGACAGATGAGTTTCAAAGATTTCCAATTTGTAGTTATACATCTGAAAAGTATCAGTGCCAAAAATACTTTTAACTTACTATTTTCACAAGCATATTGCAGAGTAAATACTAATTGGATAAAAAGATGGGGGATGGGAAGAAACTATCTCCTTAGAAAGGAAAAACCATACCTAGAGCTTTGTTTTTGTCCTTAGATTCTTCAAATTATGATGCTGATATCAGTTTTCTTTAAAGAAATGCAAGCAGATGCTTTGCATCCTAAGAAAGCTATCAAAGCAACACAGCCCTGAAGAAAGGAAAAGTTTCTTTGTATATGCCTTGTAATGCATCACTTACATTAATCTTAGTCAGTAAAAACGGCAATTCAACTTCAAGATGTAGAGTTTAAAGTACTGCTTGAAATAGTATGTTGTGCAGTTCAGTGGCCAGTCTTGCTTCTGATACATTTTAGTTGATACATCAACTTATTTATGAAATAATAATTAAAAAAACATCTAACAAACATGTTTGTACCTCACTTTATTAGATGACTGGGAACAATTTCCCTCTCTTTTATGGCTAGACAGCATGCTGCATGCGGCTGATGGAGGGAAATTGGGCAATTCTGCCAAAAAATGCCCTTCAAAAGCATTTTTCAAAGGCACCTTTCAAGTCTGGCAACAAGAACAGAGTTGTTGACTTCTACACTAATGCCTCCATTGATGCCATCACCTGTGAAGCTCAAAACAAATAATGTAATGGTGGAAACTATTCAAATACAAGTGTTGACAGAGCATGTGTGGGAATTTTGAAGACCCCACAGTCATCTTCTCTTTCAATTCCAGCTCTTCTACTGTGAATACTAATCAGAAGAATTTCTTCTGTGAGAAAGGCTGTTTCCCTACCTACTAGACATCTTTCTTTTAATGAACACAGACTATTATAAATAATTAAATAACTACTTTTTACTGACTCTGACAGACATTAAAAGCCAGGCAACTCATGAAAACAAATTAATAGGTAAAATTTGCTGAAGTACCAATTTCATTAAAACAAAATAAAACTTTTCATTAAAAGGGAATAATGACCTTAAAAGATATGCAGAAGACTTCTGAGCATGGAAACTAACCATTTTAAATGGGAAAGCTGTACCCTTAAATGAAAAATATATACAAATGCAGTGTAGAGGTACTTGCCTATGTATTTAAAACCATTCTTACTATTTCTACAGAAGCCTTACAAGCTAACACCCTGATTTCAAAGCTCAACATCCATAAAAAAAGCAATTTATGATACGCTTTAATGAGATTATAACACACTGCCTACATCAAGCAGCTATGATTTGAAAAAAATAAAACAAAACCGAAAACCTCAATCACTGTTACTTTAGAATGTGTGGAACAGCTGTTCCATACACCATATTGCAGTGAAGTAATTTATTTCTTCATGCATCCCCTCCATTAGGTCTGTATCTCGTAAGTCTGTAGCTATTGGCCTTTGCTATGGTTCTCAGTTACCATCAGGAAAAGAAGTTCACTGGTTTATTCTATTGCTGCCTTCAGCATGTGACAGTTGAGAAGTTCCTGCCTAGCTACAGATAGGAAAATAATAGCCAAGAGACCTGTTTGTTGCTTTCCAAGACTTCAGAGAAACAGAAAAGGCAGCATCTATGTGTGCCTTATTCATGACATACTGAGTGGATGTCTTAAGCTTTTACCTTCTACCTTTTGTCTTTCCAGTGCTGTGCAATGCAAAGATACATGGCACAGAAATCAACATGATCTTGTTTTGAAGGAAATAGAAAAAAAGAAGCAGAGGAAAAAGAAACAGGGAAAAAAAGACACAGGATGTCTCAGGTCTTTCAAACTATCTTATATTACAGACTCAGAGTTGGTAATTCTTTGTCCAGGAAAAAAAAAAGGGATCATTATATCGCTTCATTAAAGGGCCAGGCAGCCTTCTTACATAATTTATTTCAAATGTCATGGAAATCAGTGAAAATATTTAAACTGATCTCAACAGCCTTCGGATAACTGAAAGCAATGACAGACCCCATTTTCAATCACTCTGAATTCACTGATCCTTTAGAAATGACAGTAACTTCTCACAGTTCCAAGTCGAGTATTACAGCACCGTTCACAGCGGCTACACCCTCTTCACACTCTTTGGGGAGGAATCCCTCTCTCTCTTAGCACTTCAAGTCCCAAAGCAGCCCAGCCCCCATTTATTCCAGTACACCTTCATCATTGTATCGAGCTCATATTCAAAGGCTTTACAAAAGAACAAATGTAAGAGGATCACAGGTCAATACCGCAAGTACTTCTTTCTTCTAGATACAGGCAGTATTTGAAAACATACACTTAACTAAACAGTAACTTACATCAGGATGCCACTGGTGGCTTTGCATTGCTTGGGGTGGGGGAGGAGAGGGAGAAGAAAGCAGAAAACTCTTCCCCAACTAGTCTTTGGTGTCAACAAACAGGACAAAATTAGATCTAAATCAGGACACTCACGTCTAAGAGCAGGCATAAGGCTCCATATTTCAGAGGCAGAGCTAAACTTAGCAATAATCCATACACTTTCCTAAACTGCGTCTTTTCTTACGTGTATTCTTATTTCCAAGTGACCCAGCAAAACACAAGAAGTAAAATAACTACAAAAGAAGAAGTATTCCTCCAGAATATATTTTAAAAATGAAAAGTAACCTTGTAGTACATAATATAGACAGAAAATTCTCCTTCATTTTCAATGAATGAAAACAGTACATAGAGCGAAAAAGAAAAAAAAAAAGGAATTTTAACATCATCTGCCTAAATATGAGTTGCAAAAGAATGGGGCCAAATAAAACTCTTCTCCTATTCCATTTAGTTCATTCCATACTTTTTTGTAAAACAAATGCAGCTTTTCTCTGATGGAAAATGTGTTTCCCACCAGAATTCTATATATTTTTGCCATGGCTTTCACAACTAAGGAAAAAAAAACAGAGAAAACGTTACAACTTTTTTAAAACAGCAGCATTAGGAATACTTCATTTCTCCAACATTCTGAAGTGTCAAGTGAAAAAAATAACATATACTTAAAAATATCTGGAAAGATTATTCTGATAGAAAGTTTGTTCTTGTACTGTCTGCACAGTAGATTATTCCTAATTGCAAAAATGGAACAGGAAAAAAAGTGTCTAAAACATTGAGAAGCTGCAGGGATTTACAGAAGAGAGAGATTAAAAATCAAAATGTCTGGTAATGAATGGCTAAAACTGAAAACAGAGATCAAAGGTATCTTGAAAAGAGATGACTTTAAAACATGTACAAAACTACCAGAAGCAATAACAAAGCAATGAAAGTAGGAGGGTGACTGCATAAGGATGCTCTATGGACTAGTGTATGACTTAAAACATGTAATTTAAAGGAACAATTCAGAACTGCTGAAGAGAAAACGGAAGATTAATTATAGGTCTTTAAGGAATAATTGTTTTCTGATTCTAAACCCTTGCCTTCAGAATAAAAGTTGCAATAGTTTTAATTGGATCTTTTAAGCCCATACAAGCTTCTAACACAGATTAATTTAGATCACTTTTAACTTAGGTGACATACCAATGACCCAATGTCTAACCTAATCTAAGCAGTGGTCAAACCTTCTTAAATGCCTTTGGGAGCGAGTACTAATTTAACTAGTTTTTTTTGAAATTCACAGAGAGACGGCTTTTTACGTTTAAACTTGTATCGCTGCATGATAATGATTGCTAATGATGCATTTAAACAGCACTTGTAGTCAGAAACGTGACTTGCAGAAATTACAAGTTCTTACTGCAGGAAGTTTCTTCTGTGTACATGATTCACAACCACTGCCTTTATGGGGGAAGTAAGATTTTACCGCTTGCCAAAACACAGGCAAGAAAGGTAAGGAAGAAGTAATAGTCAGATACTGTTTTCCAGCAAGCTTCACAATAAAACCAACATATTGTTCCAAATGGACATATAATTTTGTTATCTCATATAACCACACGTCATTAATGAAGATAAGTGGGTTGCACAGGTATCTGCAAAAGTGTCTTGCAATACTGATGATATTACATTAGCCAAAAGGAACTAAATTTTGAATTCAGGTATCAGATTCTATTTCTACTTATAAAATATGCATGCTTAATATCAACTATACACAATGGTGGAACCATACTTGTCATTGTTGTAGCAATGTTTTAGAGAAAAAGTATCTTAGAAACAGAAATCACAAGCAAACAAACAAACGAACAAAATTAATAGGACTTTTCCTAGGAAATACCTTTGAAGTGTTTTCTTTCAGAGCTTTGCCATGACACCCTATCAAACACAGTCCTTTAGCAAACTTGACTGCTTGAATTTATATGCACTCAGTGGAGACTGGGAAGAGACCTAGATGATAATTGAATTACCATTCAATGTAAGGCTGGTGATTGGCAGTAAGAGATGAAAATAGGAGCCAAATCCCTCCTGGAATAAACTACAGACTCCTGATGTTTTATTAGAGTACCATATTAATCCCATGGGTAGGTGGAAAGGCAAGTGCACAAGAGAAGACATTCATTAGACAGCATAAGAGTAGCTGAAATCTAACCTATTAACATACCAAGTTATCATCAAGGACAAGTTTGATTTAAGAATCTGCTGTGTGATCTGCAGAAATGTCACATGACTACAATACTGCGCCCAAGAACCTCTGTGCGCTATAATATTACTTCTCAGAAAAGGCATCTACTGTCCAGCTACAGCTCCGATCCTACCCCAACTATCTGCATAGGGAGCAGAGAGGTCAGTTTTGAATTAAACTGTTCATTGGCAACGCAGGAACGGAGAATAATTTGCAGAGCCTAATGTTCAGGGCACTGCGCAAAAGCTTCTGTTCCATACCAATCTGTTGTGTAGCTGTCAGAAAGACGCCTTTCTTGATGAGGTGCTCATTTCCCTACTCAGGCCTATTCCATTGCCCCAACAGTACAGCTTTCCAGCATAAGAATACCTGCTTGTACCATTAAAGATTTTTTTGTTGTTGCTGCTTTTCTATTAAAAATACTAATCTTGTTTTAATAAACAACTTTAATGTTCAAGTTGTAATGTAAAAGTTCAGTGTAATGTAAAGTTGTAATGTTAAAATTATCAAGAGAACGTTAATTTACTGAAAAAGCTGACATAACTGATTATTAATCTGGTGGTGATAAAAGCATTAAATTGTTGCTAGAAATTGCCACTCACATACTTTCCTCTTCTGCCCAGAAAAATAATTCCTACTATCTATTATGCTCCGATTCTTTACTTTAGAATATGAACTCCTAAAAAGGTGGGCTTTGTTTTTTACTGCATACCATGAAGCTCCAAAACCAGCTGTGACACTATCTAAAAAGCACAACGTACTGAGTCAGACCAGAGAGATCCATTTGCACACTCTCACCTATCTCGCAGCGTTGCTGGATGCCCACAGGCTTTAAACAATGTCAGTGGGCACTGAGTGACACAAAACGCTGTTAATACAACCATTACAAACAACAGCAGCTGGACCTATTTTCTACGAGTTTTACTTAAGACCCGCAATTGTTCTGTCAGGAATTTGTATTGATATTTGACCGCAAGCACATGAGAGAGACATGCGCTACCTTGCAGTATATGATGCTACTGCAAAGTGTTTGCTGTTTATTGGTGTGTTACCTTCCCTGGAAATCCCGCTGGATTCTCACCTGACCTCATCTCATCTCTTTGATCAAACTCGCATGAATGGCTAACACCCGTTAAAAAAATTTCTTCTGGTTGCCCTGACTAGTACATTGAGGAATGTACTAGTCCCAAGAATCTTTTGGAAATACGCAGGGGAATGACACTCAAGAGCATCTGATTCTGAACACCAGTTCAGAATGTTTTACTATTCTATTTTGCTTAGCAAATTGATGACAAATAATGTTTTGTTTTCCATGCTAAAATCAAGTGCATTCCCTTCTGCTTTCCTGTAATCTCCAGATAAACATAATGACTTTTTCAAATTGCAATTCCTACTTTTTGGTAATTGTTATATGTTATAATTAATTCAATTCCTTTTTTAGCAGTCCAGGTTTTGAATGCCTTAAGAAGAAAAGGCATGAACTAACCATATTTGTTACCCCAGAAGTATCAACCTTCACTCTAATGAGTTGATCTATCTATTCTGCAATGTTCTTTAAGCATAAAGGTACAGAACTGACAGAGGGCTGGGCAAAGTAGGAAGTTTTAAAAATAAAGAATACTCTTACTGAATATCTAAGTATTTCTTAAATTGCTGCCATGAGTAACCCTTTGACAAAGCAGAAACTTATTTTACTGGCACCAAACAAGAAAACTGAAGGTTTTGACAAATATGAATCTAGGACTGACATATTAATTTAAAGAAGACTCTTAACGCCAACTTTCATCTAGGCAAGTGTCTTAAAGGGGTTTGAAATGGTATTAAAATCACAGCAGTAAATAACTAATTTAATGTAACATCAATGTGACCGCTCAGGCTAGTTTCTGGTTATATAACCACAGAACAACAGTCTTTGTGCCCGAAATGATGAGGTGAAACAAAAACCAAAACAACCTTTGTTTTTTGGCTGAATAACACAGCCTGCATAATGCTTGTTCTTCAATTAAGAGATAATATTACCGGAGTAGAAGACTGTCATAAGGAAATGGTCTTCTGCTGTGAATAAGTACTGAGGAATATCTACATTAAAATTGTATTACAATCATTTTGTGTTGCACCAAGTGTTTTTGAAAATTACTCATTTTATCCTGTGGATGCCAGTACGACAGAGGATAGCAAAAGAAGAAACCGAATGGAAAGATGCCAAGAGGTGGAGATACAGTGTGCTTCCCCCAATCAGGGGCTAATTAATTCATGTAAGCAGAGCATCTATAAATAAGCAGCAGCTACATGAAACAGCTGATTTCCTTTAATGATGCTTCATTTTTCTAAATGTTTATTACAAACTAATAGCAATCTGGCAAGCTGACTGGCTCACATTAATGTCACTGTGTCACACTTACAGCAAAGCCATTTCATGTGAGACAAGGATCACATTTGTAGCAAAGCCATTTCATTTGGAGCATAAATTACAGCCCTCAGTAAAGATCTGAAAGATGAAAAGGCTACCTGATCCACAGAACAATGCTGACCATTAAAAACAACAAAACACAAAACCAAAATAAATGCAGAGATTTTTGAAACCCCCCCAAAATCTAAATAACTTACGCGCACAGAAATAATAATAAAAGCTTCATTGCCATTCCCATTTCACAGAGCTAAAACAGAAGGCGGCAACATTTACACAGATATTCACCCAAAGTCCAAGGAAGACTTTGAAAAATTAAGTTTCCTGAATCAAGGACCTCCAGTTCAGTCAAACCAATTCTTTTTCCTCCAGTATCACTTCCTTACCAGTTTTTGAAGTAATTTGGCTTTAGGTTTATACTTCTAAAATATTTTCTAATCACTCTACCAATTAGTTGTCTTAAAGAATGTTTGGTAAAATGCAATTTGGCTTTTTTGTTTAATACACTAAAATAAATTAAACTCAAAATGGTCCTGCATATGCTCTCTGTCTGACCTTCTCTTTCATGAGGAATTAATTGTTCTGGAAACTAATCTATGTGACTGGAGCATTCATACTTAGAAATTTGTACTGCTTGCCAAAGGTCAGCTCTGATCATCTCTCTTCACTCTAATGCCGCCCTCTTTCTGTGTAAATGTTATGCTTTATTCCCTGAATAAATCTTACAGGCCATGTTTACCGCTGGCGTTTGTTTCAAGCAAACATCAATCTGACAGCCATGATTAGAATTTTTCAGGAGCTTTGATTCCATCTTAGAGAAGCTAAAATTGGACTTCTCAAAACTCAGAAGACATATAGGAGCAAGTCATCTGATATTCTTCCTACCATAGAAAAGCCATGCACGTTTCCCAAGAACCGTCGTAACCCTCTTCAGAGTCTCTGCACACAGAATGAAGAACTTCTTAAAAAATAAACTGTTCATTTGAATCCATAATTACAAACAATTTGCATGTATGGAAATAACAGACTCCAAGGGACTGATACACTCTCTCTTCCATTTGTATTTCCATAGGACAGCAGAATCTTCAAATGCAAGAACAAAATCATAAAGGGAATCAGCATCTATTAGCAAAACAGCAAGAACCCTGAACACTCAGAATTATTTTAACCCCTGTTTGCTTCATCACAGAGCACAGCAACATTACTCACAAAACTACAGTTCTCTACATTAGACCTTGTAGGCCATTCTTAGGTAGCCCAAGTGATGTCCACAGGACTGCTTCTGCAAATACAATCTGCAGCCTCTGTGGACGGTGAAGGGAAAAGAATGTATGCAGGTGCATACGCACACACATACACGTGTATCACGGGAAGTTACCAGTTTTTATGCAATATTTCACATTGGACTCCCCTAACTTAGAATGGAAATACTCCAATCAAAGAAAGAGCTACAGCTATAGCTCTGATCTAGAATACTCAAACAAGCAAATCCAACTTCTTAGATATGTATCGATAACAAACTCTTAAGCATTTTTAATTTGCACATTCTAGCTGCGCAGCAAGTATTTTCTGTTCTGGGTGACATAATACGCAACTGTGCAGACGTACAAATATCAGGCCAAGTTTTTGCAGACAGAGTTGCATGAAACATTGTTCAAACATTTTCTACCTCAGACTTCCATTCAAAGGTGGTATTTAACAATTATGGTGGCTACAGGCAAGATTAAGCCTTAGATAAACTCGTAACTAACAGAGTTCAGGAAGGGCTGAACATTTACAGTGGAAGAAAAATTTTGGTATTATGTGCTTAGTTGTGTCCAACATTTATTTTCACAGCTGTGCGTACATGTCCTGATATTTTTAATTGCTTATTCAAAATAAGCAAGAGCCAAAACACGAGAACACTGAGAGAGACATTTCCTCCCACTATTTTAGCCCTATTTTGTTCTTCATATGGAAGGACTATTTTTGCATAGAATCTTGGAATTTCTAGCAAAATACTCCACATATCTGAGAAGTGAAAATCAAAAATAAAAGTCCTTTCCCTGGCAAATTTAGACAGGATGCTTTACTACCAGCAGTTTATGAGTTATTTGCTCTTCTGTTGCTGCAGTTTTAGTTGCTCTTCCTTCCATAATTAATTAAATATTCAGAGAGACAGGAAAAACACAGAGACTGGTAGTAAGGAAATTCATCAGGGCCGTGGGTGATATAAGGTATGTATTGTTTGTATACGAACACAGAACAATTTAGAACGGGGAGCCATCAATCACAGACCTTCTTGTTATGTCAGAGCTTTGCCCCGGATATGCTGTTTGTGTGGATATGCACATGTGGACTGACGTAGAATTTATGAATGCTGGTATTGAACATATTCTTTGTATTATGCGTACATGAAAGGTGGTGGCTCAATATGCCATTATGCTTTGGGACATATCAAAAATTCAGAGTTTTCATGTATATGCACACCAACTTTTATATATACCATGTTTTGATCATAATACATGCATAAAAGTAATTACACACAAAATACTCTTATGCGTATTCGTAGAGCATACTATATGAAGTGGATTAATTTAGATAGTGTAGTTTCTTGAATTGATAAAAATCTTATTTGTGTCTTCATTAGAATATTACCAGTGCAACTACAACAGTGCCATATTAGCATCAGCATGGATACTGCCATAACCTAGAAAAGTCCTCAGCTGTGTATGAGGAATCTCAGAGGAACCAAATATTCCATATTCATGTCTGTCTATGTGTCATCTTAATGAATCCAAATATATTCTGAAGGGGAAACATCTACCCAAGCACAACAAATGTATTGTTTTCTTGAATATAGAGTTTGCTCAATATACCTTCAAGAAACCCTGTACCACACTCATTTATGCCCTAAAACTTAACAAGTTAAATGAAGTTACATGTGTTATTTTCAGAATCAGGGAGACTACAAAACATAGCAAACTTGAGGTTTAATTAGATGAGTTTCAAATTCACTGTTTGAGAGTATAAAAAAAAAAGAAATATCCACTTTCTGGAATGGAAAGACACTTAAGTTGAATTATTCTGCTTGAATAGCTTTATAGCCTTCATCACCTTCATTCTGATCTGTAAGAATATTCATTCTAATAAGATTTTAGCCTAGGAAAACAGATTCATGTTTTACTTTTTTATAGGCCTGACCTTGTTTACAGTCCATGCTTTTTTTCAGTTTGACCTTGTTGTTGTGGATAGCTGTAAAACGGATGCTGTACTTTTAACAGAAAGAGTGAATTACTAATGTTAACACTATTTTCCTGTCAATGAAAAAACATTATTAACATTAATCTTGTCTCCTCGCAAATCTTATTAAACAGTATTCTAACTTATACTGAGATAAATTGCTCCCTTTACTGTCTGAATCCTGAAATATTAATGAAGGGCATAATACATAAGTAATTTTTTATTATAGTCTGTGAACTGTACCATTGTGGTATGTGTACCAGATTGTCTTGCCAAATAAGTCAGCATCATTCATTACTGAATTTTTCAACCTATAATTCAGTGGAAAATTTCAGCTAGTCAAAAAGCAAAAGTGCAATTTTAAACAAGGATCTTGCTAATTCCACCCCACCCCCCCGAGAATAGAAGCACACAGTAATGTCAGATCACGTAATGGAAAAAACAACCAAAACCGCCACCACCAAAGTAATTAATAAAGGTAAGTTTCAGCAGATCCTGTGTCACAGTTTACCATTTACATTTAGATCCCTTTCCACTTCTTTGGCAGCATGATGCAGCTTAATATGAGGTAAAATTGTATCTACTGATATAACTGCAATTACAGTGATATAATTTGTGTAATACAAAGGTGGAAAACCCAAAAACTTCCTAAAATCAACCACATGTTTAAAGAGATCTGAATGATTTACCCTCAATATGTCAAGAAGTCACGAGCGAGAGGACTAAGATCATGAACATACCAGCTTGTGTCGGTGCTTGTGAGGATTTCCTGTCTGGGTCATCAGCCACTATTGAGCAAACCATAACTAGAATGATGAAAAGTAGAGACGCACCAGGGGTGTCATTAGAGGATAAGGAAATTAAGGCAAAAGGTGGGGTCAGATTTCCGAGGCAAACACCATTCTGTGAGGTATTTCTTGCACAAATCTTTAACTGTGCTAAAATAATGAAAACAACAACACTGCTTGCTCTTAGTAACAGCAGAGAAACTCTCCCACCGTGAAAAGTCGGTTAAACCCCTTAAGACTTACATGAACCTTTGCTTGGAAGGTTTAACTGGAGTTTAAGCCATACCCACTTGCCACGATACCTTCTATGTCCCTGCTGTGCCAGGTTCCCAGGGGACATGAGTTTAATCTCAGGACAGGCTCATCCTTTCGGAGGAGCTCAGGCTATGCTGAATAGGTGGCAGGATGGCTCCCCCAGGACGTTTCTCCCTGCACCTCAGGCTGACAAAACCACACACACTCCTCCGCGTAAATAACCAAGTGTGACCCTACACGTATGGCTTGCTTCAGACCTCTCTCTGCCGCTGTGTCCTCGCTACACAGTCTTGATCATAAGGCAATGTTGCACCACTGCCCTGGGGAAGGGGATGCAAGGCAGAAGGGAAGAACAAGTCTTGAAGAACCTCATTCTCCCTGCCATGGCAGCCCTTTTCTGTACACCTCTCCCCACAGTAGTTATTCGGGGAAGCAGGAGCAGGGCAGCTAGAGCAAGATATGCAGTCAGGGACCTGGGCTTCCTCTTACTGGGGCACGTAACCAGGGAGGTTGTTTCTCATGCTTGTTTGCTCTCAGGGACATCAGTATCTTGGAGAAAATGCTTCCGGCAGTGTCTAGACCTACTTGCAGGGATGCACTGGAGACCTGATATCCCGGTTCTCCAGGCAGGCTGCCAGAAAATACCTGTGTATTCAGCTGAGCCTGCATATCTAGGTATTTTTTTCATGGATAAGGATGGAGAGCCTGCTCAGACGGGATCAAGATGCGGCCTCAGCATCCACCCTGTCTCAAGAATTGGGGAAAGCTTCTGTGCCCAGTAATGTACATATAATCCGGGATCTTCATGGTGCTGTTTCTGCAGAGCCAAGCTGAGGTCAAGCACAAAAACATCACAAGTGTAAAGGCCAATCCTATCAATATGCCATTGTAGGCAATTGCCTGTTTTGCTTATATCTTAAACCAACCCTGTTAATACTGGTCTTGCCTCAGCAGTCTGTCTCTTTTTGGCTGGTACAGGAAAATCATTCCTTCAGCTTCCCGTTCAATACCTATTCCTGGCCAATATCCCATGTAGAATTTGTGCTGGTTTTCCCAAAGAATAAGCATTTTGCTTGCAGTGAGCTTTCGGCCAAGGAGAAAACAGGATTTCTGACTATAAACACAGCCCTAACCACTCATCAAGACTCCTATGACTCCTTGCACCTCAGAAAATAACTACAGACAGATATACATATACATACACATATGCATGCCTTCAGTATCAGGTATCTGCATGACAGCATGCATGCCACTGAACAATGCAAATATTACTAGTCCTTATTCATGTGCTTCAGAAGGTATATATTTATTTCTACAATGAAACCAAAGATAATGGGAATCCTTCTACCATGGGACACTTCATATGGCAAATTGAAACTCACTGCTTTAAGTAATGTTTCATCTAATTTTTTAAACCACTGTATTTCATTCTCTAGCATAAAGAAACTATATGATGTTATACAATACCTCCACTATTGGGTTATGTTCCTAAGTTGCACTTGATTAGCAGTTTCCTCCCTTTAATTAAAAATGTATTTCAGTGCTTTAGTTTAGTTCATTTATGAATTTTCCTTAAGGTGAAGATTTAAATTAGGTTTTAGCTCCTCAAATTGTATAGGAAGACAGATTTCTAATTTAAAAACCCTCTAATTACGAACTATTAAATTCTAATATTTGAGCACTTAATTATAAAACACATTTACTGATTCCCCTAAGAACCACACTGAAACAAATTCATAAGTAGAACTTAATTGGAAATGTAATATGATTAATAGAAAAACTAGAGATGAAATATGAAGTGGAAACGTGGCTGCTGCCACAGTTACATGCTCATGAAAGAAACTTTATTGTTACAAACAAGAAAAAACTTAATCCTCTTAGGTCAAAAATCATCAATGGTGAGTAGAGTCAGAGCCAGCTCTTGACCCAACAGTTCAGCCAAACAGTCTTGCTGAATCTAATAATACTTTGCAAAAAAGGATGAGATGACTGTGCTCATTGGCAGATGGCAATCATGATGGACCAAGGTGGAACCTTAAAGTTCATGAACAAAAGCAATCATCTCCTTCAAGACAGTAAGAATTATGAATTGCTAAAAACAATTTTTAAGTTCTTTTTCAAGATATTCTAGCCATCTTCACATGCAAGCACTTCCAACTTACTACAACCTGTATTTTCTAAGACTTGCAATGAAAATATCTCCACAGAGCTGGGAATAAATTGGACACCTGTAGCCACCACAAAAAAGCAAAGCAATCCATAAGAAATTAAAGGAGTAGAATTAGCCTTACACTTTTGGCAACAGGAATGTTAAACGTGGTAATAGTTTAATGATGTTCATCTATCTCCCAGGATACTTAATTCACAAAAATTACCATACAAATTATTCTCCAAGGGTTTGTAATAGAATGGAAAAAGTGAAGAAGGTTAGCGATAAGGCAGAGAACAAAATAATGGAGAAAAAGCATGTGATACTTTGAAGGTCCTCACAGAATTTCCCTAGATGGGAACTCACTAAACTGCTGAATATATGCTCTACCGTGTCACCATGGTCTCACACACTACTATCATCTTTGGCTTGCACAGTTTGTGTGTCTACATGACACACTCTTTTCTTGGACACCCAAACTTCCTTGACTCAAGCTATCTATTGCTCCAAGCTTTCCCACTTGGGATCAGCAGAAGCAAGAAGATGCAGAAGTTTGTCAAGTGGAAAGGAATCAGTCTATATTGTAGCTGATACTAGAAATATGCAGATAAAGACAGATATGTTGTTTGTTCAACCCACGTACTCTTTAGACTAAAGACAGAATTTTCATATTTCTTTATCCCCTTTCACCACCCTTCACTTGATTTCTTTAGCTGAACATAAATCATCCTTCTTTCTCCCTTTCATACAGACTTTTTGCCAACAGTTTAATTAAAGTCTTGGGTGTCATACCCGATTAAAATTATAATGCATCCTATTTGAAACCTTTGAGCCAGAGCTTTTCCGCTGCATGCTTCTGTCACTCCAACATTTTAGAGAGCCCAGGGGTGGTCACAAGAGGCTCCACAGAGTACATCTTGTGGCAAAACTCCTTCTGGGAAATGGGCAGCCTCTTTTCTGACACGAGCAGGATACCACTGGTTGAAAAGGGGGCTTTCTGTCTTCCTCTCCATGCCTCACAGTGCAACTTCACCCGAACTGGACAGTCACACTGACAGAAAACCACTGGTCTTTTTCCTTTTTTTCTCCGTGTTTCTTCACGCAGTTGAAGAATTTGCAGGGGACTTTTTCCCCTCTGGGGCAGATATAGCTCAAGTTAGATAAGACTCTTTATAACACTGGCTATCATTCTGATAGTAAAGCATGAAACCACTCAAGCTGCATCTCAGCTGTCCTTCTCCCAACAAGATTTGAACATAGACTATCACTGGTGATGTAAGGAAGAAAGTCTGCGTAACTTACAGTCTCAAACTTTGCAGTGAAGCATTACCCTCACTGTAGGAGCATGGAGCTCAGTGAGAGCAAAGACTCAAATATTTACTCAAACTTTTGACCTTTGGCTAGGAATTTTGTTCAGAAACAGGAACCGTGTTTCATAATTAGAAAAATGCATTTGTCATTCTACCTACCACAAGTACTCTTCTGAAGAACACCAAGAAGTGAGAAAACGGCAGTTTGTCAACTCCATAGTCGTTATTAATATAGCTTTCATCAACATATCCCCTAAACCTCCCTGGACAATGTCTGACAGCAGGATTGCTACTTGAAGGATTAAATCAGGTGTTGACAGTATTGCATCTTTTCTGTTTGAGTCCAGCCCTGTTATATCATTTTCTAACAATCTGATCATAAGAAATAAGCTTACTGTTTTTTTCATGGCAAAAAAGGTTAAACTGAATTTCACTGATGGGGCAGTTCCTGTTTTAATTTTATGCATGGACACTTTTTCTTACAGTTTCCAAAAAAATTCACAGTTCTTTTTAGAGAGAGCAACATGAGCAAAAGTTTTGCAATTCTTTGCTAGAAATAGATTAATTTTTCTTCAGAAACTCATGCACCAACGGGCTCAGACAATGTTTGGAACAAATTGCTGGCATGTCCTACTTCTCTCATATATCTTTCACACTACTAGCTCCATTATGAGCAATAATAAAATGAAGCAAAAGAGCTCAGGTAATAAGCAATCCATTGATTTGATGTTAGTTCTCATAGGATGTTAGTTAAGTGTGACGTCTGTGAAGCTCAGAATTCTAAAGTTCTTGCTGTTGAGCATCATTACCAGACACAGATGGTCTTGGGAGTGACATGTAGTGACAGTGTTTACTCAGACAAACCTAGTGTTACAATTATACCTTAACTGTGCAAGAGAATAATGCTATTTCACACCAATTCTAATATAGAGTATTAATTATATTAAATACAACTGGAATTATTACAAAGTAGCAATCCATCTTCTCATAACTGTTCAATTAATTTGTGCAGACAAAAAAGTTCTGTTACATTAATCTCTTTTTGAAAGAATATTATGCTCTGCCAGCTCCATTTAAACATGCATGCATGTGTCTGGAGAGACATCTGTTACTACAACAAAAGTACGCTTGTATGTCTAAATGTAAAATTGGTAATATAAAAAAGTACTATTAAGTTAAAACACTGGAAGACCCAGACCAAATTCTGTTGTCTGTTTTTAAACCTCTGTTCCACACTGTGTTATTTAGAATGGCTGTTAAACTAACCAAAACGCAACACTGTATTCATGGTATCATCCCAGCAGAGACTAGGCAACCCCAAGCAAAAGCTGAATTACACAGCACAGTTATCAGAAATGGTCTAGATGCAATGGAAAAACCCTTGGTCTATTCACAAAAACTGCCCAAAGAAGAGCAGTCTGTATGAATCTAGAGGAACCTTGCTATGGCTGTACTGTAGATGTACTATATTCATCCCTCTTAGCTCCTTCACATCCACCTTGGAATTAATGACCAAGAGATATGGGCCACTTTTAATTGGAGAGTTGGAATCCACAGCAAAAAGGAATTACTAAAAAGTAGGCAGCTATGATCACAAAGGTTCATCTAGATGAAGGGGTTTGTCTTGTTTTGTCTTTAAAGTATTATAAATTACTTGGTTTTAATGTTCACCAGATCTGTCCACATGGGCAATTACAGCAGAAACACAAAATACAGGAATTACATTAGAGTTTAAGGCACAGCTATTTTATCAAGAAAATAAGGAATTTCATATATATTCACATGAAGAATAAAAATAATTACTAAAAATACACCTTCCTTTTGCTAAAATCTTGACACTAATAATAGGAACAGTGCACTGATAAACAGAATGATTTGGTAATGCTGAAGTCGTATCTAAATAGCTATACTTTCAAGAAAGACTAGTTTCATTACAAAAAGTGTTATGATGAAAGCATTTTTCTGAACAAAGAAGAAAAAAGAAGAGATAAGAAAGACTTAAACAAAATTAAAAGTTTTTGGAAAAAAGTGTGATTCTCCATACAGTTGTTTTTATAAGCACATACTTCAGTTGGTAAAACCTACCTATAGGTAAGCTTACAAGGACTGTGCAGAATGCTACTGCCTTGTAATAGTTTTACAGAAAACACTAGTCAAATCATGGGTAATTCACATTAACTCTATTATGATAGAATTCTCCTCTGTAAAACACAATGTGCTTTTCAAAAAACCTTAAACTCTAAAGAAAAAAAAAAAAAAAGATTTTTTTTTTCCAGTTAGCTCCATTTTATTTATCTCCCATGTCTGAACACAGTGTGTCAGTGATTTACTCAGTAGTATTCATCAGATAAACAAGCAGTAACAGGAAACTAGATGTAAATTCGCATCATTTTATGGTCATTCTTCCTCTGCTTGTCTAGCCCACTACTTCGAATATATAAAAAAGCCTGTTTGAAATTCTCATGTCTAGGGCCCCAGCCACATCTACCACAAAAATACTTACATGTTGCTATATAATTTTTGTTTAAAGCTACTTTACTTAGTTTTTACCATCCTGTTCCTGAATGCTCTACTTCAACATGTTTCATAACAAAATGTAGAACCAGCTGTGACATTTTTGAGTTAGCTCTTTCTATGTGGGGAAAAAAACAAGCATGAAATTCCAAAATTTAAAAAAAAAAAAAAAGCCACGAACTTTTCAGAATATTCTGCCCACACCTTTATGAATCTGGGCATCCAAGTAAAAATGTTACTGCAGTATGTCTGCCTCCATGAATGTGTTTAATCTTTTAGATCCTGCAGCAATTCTAGTCAAAATATATCCATCACTCTTTTTGCCAAAGTATTTCTGGTATTCAGTAGAATAACTACTATGTGAAGAAATCATTTGCTTCTCTAAAGCTTATCTTTAAGAATAAATAAATAGAACAGACATGCAAAAGTACCTTAAAAGGAAAGAACACTGCCAGTTTGCTACTTGAATTTCTGCAGTCAGAATTGTCTGAGGGACATTCTAATTTTTCCAGATAATTTGCTTAGATTATGATTTGCATGAGACCTACAGGAAAGAGAGTTCTCTAACTTGGAAATGCATCTAATCACCTCTGTGTGCTGGATATGCTTAAAAGGCTTAATCCTTTCACAGTCAATTCCAAGAATGAACTCCTTGATAACATCAGAAAGAATAGACTACTGTGCTACTGCCGTTGAAGGCTAACATACAGAACCACACAGGCAATTACCACCTCATATTAATCTGTGTTCCTTATTGCCACTTAGTAATTCAACATTATAAAACGCTACAAATAATCAACCACAGATGTGGTAACTTTGCCGTTACTGTGATGGCTATCAGCCAACGCATGTCTAAAATTTACCTTCACCTACAACACTCGTGCTACAGAAATATGCATTTGAAAATGTAAGAAGACAGTACAGCTTTAAAGCACTGAAGAACAGGGATTACAAAGTAGCAGATTCGATTTTGTCTTCAGCCCTATTTCTTTTCTCCTCTGTCAGTAGCTATAGAAAAATAAGGATTGGTAGATTAGAGGGAAAAAAGAAAGAATGGAGAGAGAATCTGCTTATTTTGAACCATCCTACAACTCCATTAAAAATACTTCAGAACTTTAATTTAATTAAATAAACTAAAATGTTTTTCTCCATGAAAAAAATCACCTGAACTCAAAGGCAAGATTCATTGTTATAGCACAGCAAGCGCCAACTAGGCTGGGAGTTGTAGTACATATAAGCATATGATCTTACGTCCTACATTGAGTCTTTGTGGTCTTCTGAAAAAGAAAGAAAAATAATTAAAACCAAACAAAAAACCCCTCAAAACAACTTAAAAGCAGACGGAAGAAAAGTAATTCTTTCTGTCTATAGCCAATTTGCTTACACATGCTAACCATTCCCTGGTCTGTGCTTGTTATACGGGCTCACTGTTAAAGGAAAACTTCTACAGAATTTCTACATGTAGCTGAGAATCGAGGCCCCAGCAGATGGCCCTAAAATAGATTTGTAGCTTGATTTAACATTATCTAAGCTCAACAGCAAAACTGACGCTGGGACTATGTCTGCCTGCCTCCCATGAAATAAAAATTACACATAAAAGTGCAATTCCTACAGTGATCTGATTTTTGGTTTGGTTTTGCCCCCATAATGGTGGTTGGTTTATTGATCTTAAAAGATCTGTATTGAAACCCCTTAACAAGCATTAGCACTTAAGCCGTAGCTCCACAAAGTAAATGTGTTCAAGAAGTCATAAAGGAGTCTTTGGGTTTCCAGAAGAAATAAATGACATGAAGACCACCAAGGCTACACAGAGCCATGACTAGTCAACTTAAATGTTTCAAAGCAGATGAACTCAGCAAACTGTGTGGGAACTCTTTGCTGATTTGGGGTTTGTTCTTTTTGTTTGCTTGTTTGATTGTTACAATTTGTCAAAAGTTAATTCAGTTTTTAAAAGCGAGGGAAAACATACTGAACACATGTACAGTATACCGTATACAGATACACACTGCAACCGCTCTGGATTCTGTCCCCTTGTACATACCTGGCAGCAATACGCTGCATCCATAATTCCACTGAAAACCACAGGGCTATTTGTGATTATAAAAATAGTTTTTAAAAATTCACGCATTCAAAAAGTATTCATATTTTAACAGCAATTCTAAGAAAGAAACAAAGAAAACACCACGCAGCAAATTAAAAAAAAACCCTGCACTTAACTGCATCTACTGTTACTTCCCTTCGAAACAAAGATGGAAGACGTCAGGTTATCATTATCTTTCTGCTCCTCCTGTGCTTAGTGCTGAGCACATCGTGGTCTCGAGACTTTAGGAAGGCAGGTGCTTCCACAGCAACTATCCAGAGCTTCTGCCTTCTAGTACGTATTTTCTCTAGTGTACCATATCTAAGATCCCATTAGCTCTGTTACTCCAGATTTGAGTGACAAGAGTGATCTCCAAAATACCAAAGCAGTTTCCCGTCACAAGCTGATGAACATTCAAAGTCAATGAATTCAGTACAGAACCACATTTTCAAGGATAAAATAGATTACTTTTTTTCAAGTAGAAGGTAAATTAACGTGATGCTGTTAATCAGAGAAGCAAATCCTAATTCTTACTAAACTAGATGGGGCGAAAGTTAAAAAAAAAAAAATGTTCTTTTATGTTTCTCTGCACTCTGTGAGAAGTGCTCTGATTCTTACATCTTTTGTTCACCTAATATCGAACTGTAATACACTGGGTTGCCTAAATGAAACATTGTTTTACAACGTTAAAGTTACATCATTGAGAAAAGCAAGCAACACCAGATGCTTAAGTAGGTATAAACTATATTTAGGGTCATTGTTTGGATGTTCACAGGGTATCTGCAATGCTTTGGATTTTGTTATTCTACCAGGAAGAAAATATCAGAAATTTTCTTTTTTCCTGTCATCCAGAAAAAGTCATGTTTGACGTATCACCTACTTCACTTCAGACTTTTAACAGAAATTTTCTCTGCTCTGGCAGTATCATTTGACAAAAGCCCTATGGAAACTAGAACAGAATTTCTTTTCCAGAGTATGAAGAAAAGGACTAACTGTAACACAGAATAAAACAGATAAAGCTCCTAATCATGTAAATGCATTAAAAATACATTATTTTTAGTATTAAAATGGTATTTAGTACAAAATAAGCATGTAACCCACAATTACACATAAATTTCCTGATATCCTATTACTGTTTTCATTTCCATTGAAAACCAAAATTATGTAATAGTTTCTCTCTTTAAAAGGGTAAATAAAATAATACTTGTTGTCTTTCACTTCAACCCTGAATAATCACAGCTCCAGCTATTCAACATATTTTACTTAAGCCTAACCCTGAAGTTATGTGCAAAACTGGCACTCAGGTTTGTTCACCTCTCTTTCTATGTTCATATATATGTATTTTTTTGTATGTCCTTGTAAAGTTGAGGATGTTCCATTAGCTAGATTATTTTTTCGCCGATAATATTGTAATTAAGAAGAGCTGTTCATCTAATTAGGAAGAATGAACAGATTTGAAAAGATTATGACTGAAACCAGTTACGAACTACCACAGCAAATAACAGATTCTCCAGTGATATGTGAAAAACATTTCTCCAAAATACTCAGCATAGCCTTCACCTTACTCTTGAATCGTCAGCCTCTCCAGAGAGAATTGCTCAGCTCAGGGTGGTCCAGTTCCATAAACTGGTGGTACAACTGGTAAAATTTAAGGCTTGAGGCTAAGAAAGACTAGGACAGTTTGTGAATGCTACACAGAGAAACAAAAAGGGCTGAAACGTAGAACAGCAGCCTGCTTTCAGCAAGTCACTAAATACACTAACATCAACTAAGGACTTCTGTGGATTCAAAGGATGTGTTGGAAGAGTTATAATAAATATGAGTGGAAAAGAGGATTAACTGCAACACATCAAAACACCAGAAGGTACAAGCAGTTTACTAGTATTTTCAGACTTGCTAGAACTGAATGCAGGAATTCTGATGGAAAATACAGTGACTGAAAGGCAGCTTGAGCGTTACTGATACAACACTGTAGTACAACAGTCTTTACCACCTTCTTTGTCATGACTATCGTTGTAAAATCTTTCTGCCATTCCTCATTCCTATTGCATTTATTCGTTTCTCTTCCAGTTGCAAAATTTCTTGATTGTTTTTTAAATTTGGTAAAAAAATAAAATGTAATGAAGCAAAAGGAAAAATGAACAATAAAAATTGTCTTGTATATGCTTACCTGAATAGTCACATTTATTTATAAATGCACAAAGCAGGATCCTCTTACATTTAACCTGATCTTAAAACACTGACTTTGGAAGCAGTTCTTTTTATTTCAGTCCATGTAAGTGAGAAGAAAATCAGACAGCATGCTACTTAACAATAAATTCATTCAAGAATTTCTCTACAACTTTTTATCGTAGCAGGTATCCTGATACTCCTGATATTGTAACAAATGATGTATAACAAAGAGAATGCCAGAGAAAGAAAAAAGATACTTAAGCAGCCATGAAAGAAAAAAGAATTCATTATCATTTTATCATTTATGCATTAGGAAACAACCTCTAATAAAATATAGATGGTTGATCTATCTGTATGCGCATTACTTCCATCTCTAAATATGTATTCCATGCAAAATGCAGAGGATATTTTTCATCAAGTAACTTCAAAACTGGGAGATTTTTGGGGAACTTGTAATAACATATTTATTTTCAGTAGCCACCTACATGCCATTCTCCAATGCAAAGAAAAGTAGAAGTGGTATGAGGAAAACATCCTTTTTTTTATAGAAGATAGATTGACAATGTTTTCCCCATGAATCTTGCCTGACACTTGAACAGGAACAAGGGAAAAGATTTCTGTAGACAAGGAATATTTTCTTATGAAACCATCCCTAAACATTACTTCTTTATTCATATGTCATTCACCCTGGTGAATGACACATAACTTCAAAAGCTGATTGTAGTGCTTCCCTCACAGTCTACCCTTCCACCTTGTCTTGGATCCCAAAGGAGGAAATTCAGTTACCAGCTTAGTGAATTACAACTTTCAGCCTGCATTCAGTCATCAGCAGATACGAAAGCCACAAGCAAGAGAGGTGAAAGTCTACTGGCTCAGTAAAAGCATGAAGGATGCATCTCTGAGCTTCGGTGCTGATGGCAGCTCAGCTTATACCCATGAGCAGATCAATTACTTCCTTATCTTTGGCTCCCCTTTGTAAAATGAGACTGCACTAAAATTCATTATATGCCCATACAGGATGTTGAGGGCAAATGCAAATAAATGCTGGGTGTTCAGAATGAAAATCTATATTAAACCAAAGAACAATGTAACTGGCTTATGTTACGTTTATGCAAAGTACTGTTGTACATGCCTAATTCATATTAAGAACATCCTTAAATGCTTGATAAGGATTGGGCCTGTGTAAGAATGGGCTTTGTATCACGCTTTTTGAACAGAAAGGGGAAAAGTTGCTTCATACACAAACTGGATTTATAGATATCTACAGGAGCAGACTGCTTTAGAATTGCATAGTCTGAGAGTTTTAGAAGCCAAGATCAATGTCTGCACCTCTGAGAACAGTTATCTTAATTTACAACAAGTATCCACAGAACGACACTTTCAACACACAACATCCTTTAAAAAAGAAGGAAAGAAAAAGTGACATATCACATTGTGCTTCCTAGATAGTCCAGTTCAGCTGAGCAAATCTTATTTGGCAAATGTAACCCATCACTAGCCCTGAGAAGAAATTAATGCCAGAGGATTACTTTTTTGTGAAGTGGTGCCGCTGGTTGGAACTGTGGTTCTGTGGCAACTTTCCTTCCTCTTTAAATTGATATATGAGCCTGCTGCAGACAAAGTCAGTTCTCCCACTCGGCTGAGCAGACATTATGATTCACAGGGCCAGCATCACTCTAAATGAACTCTGATCCAGCCGTGCTACTGGCAGATCTTATAGCATATCTTTGTCTCTCATCCATGTGGTTTGTGCTATAATGTGAATGAATGAAAAAGTAGATCTATTCCTCAGGCATAAAAAATTAAGCTAGCTCAGAGCAGCATTTTAAGAAATGGAAGTCCTCTCTGACTTCTCTTTAGGATAAGAAGTGATTTTAAATAACAAAACAAGCCTTTAGATATTAAAAAAAAAAAAAGAGAGAGAGAGAAAGCATTTAAGACAGCAACATAAAAAGAGAAGCTGGACTCTGTTGTCTTCCAGCCTCATAAATTCAACTCAAAAGCACTGTGAACAGCTCTTGTCATTTCATCTTAAACAGCCAAGTTCCAAGAACAAACAGAAGCTTAGAACAAACAAAATTATAGGGGTGTCAATCATGCATCTTATCAACATTCAGAGAATTGCTTGTCCTGATGACAGCTTCTTCCCAAACTTGCTCTGAAAACAGGATACTTCATTCAAATCTGCAACCGCTAAAAAGTACAAAAGTACTGTCAAAATTCCTGACCTCATTAACAAAAAACTTGCAACTGAAGTAATTTTAGTATTTTCAGTGAAAATATTGTAGATTTACACCAGTGTTTCCAACAACTGAATCTGATTTGGTATGTATTACACAACTAATGAATAGGCAATCGAAGGCTCAAATATAAAAATTTAAATGCATATTTTTTCCGAAATCACTGTGAGCTACAAAAACATTTTTGAAGTCTAAATCAGACAGACAGTTAACATTCTTAGACCTTTTTCCCTTCTAAATAGTTTTTTAATCCTAAATAGATAGTGAACAGAATTTTGTTTTTGCTAATTTCTGTACGAGAATTAAACCAACCTTCTAAGACTGATACCTCATATCACTGAAATTAAAGTTATATATGCCTTAAAAGTTATATACGCCTTAGTGCTCTGGGGCATTTATTATCAGTGTTGCTTGTATACTAAATAGCTAAAATTGTTTCTTTACTGTGCTCAAAAGTGTGAAATTTAAGCATTTGTTAGGACTGTGGGGTGGAAATAAATGGATAACAGAAGACTGCATGGAGAGGTTAAGACCTCGCTGAATACCCACTTCTCTTCCAGGAAACCTAATGGGTAACGAAGAGGGATAACATGCAAAAGCTGAGAACTTCACAAACTGCACAGTTAAATTTTATGGTGCTGAGCCCCAACCACCTATAAACCCCTGTCTACTTCCCATTAGTCAAGGAAGCCTGGAGTGTGAGCTGCAAGCCGACATCTCAATCCATGCTAAATTTCCACAAATCATGAGCTGTTACCAAAGCCGGCAGGAACCCAATATTGAGCAAACAGCCGGCTTCAGATTAGCATCTTTCCTTGGAAAGATTAAAATTTATTTTATGCTTCAAAATCTTGTTTAAGCTGCAAAAGGGAATGGAGCTGAGAATTATGAAACTGTTCTGCCACTCACTAAATCAGTCCTAATAGGATTTCGCCACCTGTGCAACAGAGAAAAGGAAAGGGAGGGGCAGAGGTTGGAATCAGAGTATCTGTCAAGCCACAGCAGTGACACACGTTATCTCTGCTTTCCAGCTTGGTGCTCTGTATCAACAGTAACCCCCAGCAGAAGAATTCTGGTCAAAAAGATGAACTCTCATATGGGAAAACAGAAAGATGCAACAGAGCACTGGCTACTTTTGCTCTCTCTGACTGCATGATTTGGGAATGGGAGAGTGTTCAGGCTCTCAGGTTCAACTTTCAGAGCGCAGCTGGAAATTAATCCAAGAATAATTCATGTAGAAAGGTTAAATGCTGAGAGCGAAAAGAAAATCCCATGTTTTCTAAACCAGACATTCCCTTTGGATTCACAGTTATTTCCCTCAATTTTGAAATATTCAGCCTTTGGTTGAAGGCTTTGTCTATCATGATGCCACATTCTCTAGGGGGTATCCAAAAGGAAGAAGTATCTCAGTTCAGGTGTTTGATACATTTAACCGCAGGAGAGTGTTTATTTTATTTAGTGGTTTGGGAAGCAAAAGATTGCACTGTTATTAGTTTGCTTCCAGGCACTGTTTTGGACCCTGCTCACAGCCTTACCAGTATGAATAAGAATGGCAGCTCAAAGTCTCCCAAGCTAGCACCAACCTCTAGCTGTCCTTTCCAGCAGAGGAAAAATAGAAAATACAAATAATTTGATTAAATAACCTGCCATACTACTACGCAGCTTAATAATATTAGCTACATAATAATGTGCGGCTCTTCAAATCTTACGTTTATCATTAACAGAACCTGCAACAGTTCAAGCTGAAGGGGATCTAGTTACCAGGGAATAGGAAATTTACATCTTTGTTACATTTGTAAGCCTAACACATTAAATTAAAATTCATTGATTTCTAACAGCTGAGGATTGGGCCCCTTTGGAATTTCAAAGCCCTTAAAAGAAAAAAAATCAAAGAACTGAGATGGCGATAGCCCCTTCTCTACATTTAAGTGACAAACAGGCCTTTAGAATGGTAGTGCTGTATCACACTGTAACTATTAAAACCACTTGAGCACATCCATCTCGGCTCTGAACATATCCATCCCAACAAAGGGCAAAGTTGAACTAGACTGCGCATCTGACAATGCATGAGCCATTACAACTACAGCACCAACTTGGGGCATCCTGTGCCTTTTCAAACATTGACTCTGCCTTCACTACACCATAGAAATAAGCCTTGCCAGCTCATGGACTGCTTTTTAGATATACTCAACACAAGCTAATTTTTAGAATCAAGACGGTCACAAATATTTTTTAAACAATACATGAGATGTGCTAGAGGGACAACCTATATCATTAAATTGTTTTCTGTTTTAAGGATAAAACACAAAATCTTTATAGAAATGAATACCTTTAGTTTTCTTATGGAATTAAATATATGTTAAGATTTACAGAGGCTAAAGTTCAGCATCTGAAATAATTTTTTAGCGTGCAAATGAATTACTTCTCTGAAGATACTAAAATATTAGAAAAGTGCAGAAAGGTTTTCAGTAAGGATATTGCCCAAGCTGAACTGAAATACTTTCTGAGCTCTGCTCCTCAGCTGTACCTCAGTGAGACTGGTAAGTGCAAGCTTGCAATATGTAAGTGGAAAAAAAAATACTTCCAGAGTTTATGGCTATGTCAGATCAACTCCAGTTGCTCAGCAGGAAGGTCAGTTCCCTGCTATGGTTTAAACAGCAGTCAAAACAGCAGAGCCAGATCTTCACTGACGCTTAGCCCAAAATGTTAACATTTAATTACTTTTGGGAGTGCAGTTCCACATGCCCTCAGTCTAAAAGTGTTACAGTTAGTAACTCGCAACCCAAAGCAGCGACCCTTTCTTACAGATTTATGGGTTTACAACAGACTTGCCAGCCAAGATTGTAATTTTATCACAAGATGCTCTTCTTGGGTTGCCCAGAGCATCTCCCTCAGTTTAATCATTTTTGAAACTCCATCAGTTCTCCAATGACTGACTAGAAAATTATTTTAATCTCTGGTAGTTGGGAAACTCTAATCTTGTTGGGAAATCTTGCCTGTTAGGAACAGCTGAGATTTTAGATATAAGATGAATTCTGAGATATAGCTGGAAACAGTATGAATTTACATCTCTCATTAATATCAGAAATACACTCAGAGAAAAAAAATCCTATTTTCACTGCAAGTCAAGTGAAGAATTATGAAGGTGTAAAACTTCCTGGTGAAATGAGAAACAACTAAGAGGGAGAACAAAAACTGTGTATAGTCAAACATGTGACAATCCGTAAATTGAACTGTATTCACTAGGAAACTGGCATGAGTATCATATGGATTTTATGACAATATCACCTGTTAGACACGGGCTCAATAATCACAGCCAAAAAGAAAGAAAAAAATGGTGTAAGTATACCAAAAAAGTCTTGTTGCTATTTTTTGGTACACTAATTAGTTTAGCAAATTTTCTGGGGAAAAAAAAATTCTATACAATTTTTTATTATTTTTTCATGTGCATGTACTTGCTGGAGCTAATTTTCTTCATAGCAACCTGTGCGATGATTTGTTTTGGATCTGTGATTAAAACAGCACACAGAGCAGAACAGTGTTTTTGGATACTGCTGAGCAGAGCTTGCACAGCATCGAGGTCTCCTCTTTTTCCCACTCTGCTCCCCCATCAAATAGGATGTGGGTGGGGAAGAAGCTGGGAGGGACAGATGACAGCCAGGACAGATGACCCAAACTGACCAAAGGAACGTTCCATACCGTTGTGCTCAGTCATAAAAGCTCAAGGAGAGGAGTAGGAAGGGGGGATGTCTACAGTTAGGGTATTTGTGTTACATGTGCTGATGCCTGGCTTCCCAGGTAGAGGCTGAAAATCTGCCTGCCAACGGGATGTAGTGAATAAATCCCTCTTTTTGCTTTGCTTGCATGAGCAGCTTTTGCATCACCTATTAAACTGATGTTATCTCAATCCACGATTCTTCTCTTCATCTCTCTATTTTCTGCCTGTCCTGCGGGAGAGGGGAGCAAGCAAGCGGCTGTGCAGGTGCCTGGCTGCTGGCTGGGGACAGTCCCCCACAGAGCATTACCACAGAATCTGCATTAAAGCATAAGCATCCTCTGGCAAAACCAAAACTGCCAAGAGGAGTGGGGGCAAGCACATAACCAGCCTTAGCAATGACAGAAATAAGAAGACTTTTCCTTAGGAACTAAAGCAGTTGTTCTGAGTTTGTTGCAACCTAGAAAACTTCTGGCAGTTTCCTAGTCTCTGCTACCCCCATGGACTTATTTATTTGTCTCCCTCTTGCTGTTCAAGCATAGATACTAAATTAACAGCACTGAATACATAATAAGTAACAAATAAAACATACCACATTGCTGAAGGCTAACACAAGTGAGTAAGAAACTAGCTAAAGGATGATGTGTAAGCAAACTAAGTATTGGCATGCAGGAAAGCGGAATTCCTCATGGCTAAGTCTTATATAATTCTTCTGTTAAATGGCTTTAGCACAAAAAGTAGACCCGCTATGATGAAAATGGATGATGGCATGAAGTTGGGAGACATCAAGACAAAGGAGGAACAGAATATTATCCAGGAAAAATTAGGTGGCTTTGAGGTTTGTAATTGAAATGGAATGAACGAGGGCAAGGGGCTATTAACATGAATCCATGATACAGAATGAGAGTGCATCAGCTAAAAATGATAAAAAGGCCTGGCTGTATTTATTGATCACAGGACGACTATAAATCACTGGCATGATGCAGCTGTGAAAAAGGCAAATGAAATTTTAAGATGCATCAGGAGAAGCGTTTTGATAGAAGCGGACAGCTATTAAACCCTTTTTACAAAACCCCTTGCATGGGAGAGACTTCATCCGAAACATGTCATCTGATTCCAATTATCCACATTTAAGAAAAAAAAAAAAAAAGAAAAAAAAAGAACTTCCACCAGAATAAATGTGGAGGCAAGCTCCAGGGATGACCAGAGAAACAAACTGCCAGTGTAATAGTAGAAATGGGAAGAAAACAGCCCAACAAAACAAGTTTGGAAATGTAGCATGGTTATTCTTTTGAAGTACACGGTTAGATAATCCCAAAAAAGGGCAAGAAAATAGGAGACAAATACTGACATAGGAACAGAAGCTTGTGAAGTGGGCATGAGTAAACTGAGGCTGAAAACCTGAAGACAGTTGCTAATGAATAGTGATGTAAGGCTCTGAAACTGCCTTTCTAGAGAACAACCGAAAGGCAGCAGAAACAGATTCCTAATGCAAATTGCCAAATACATATAGATTTTCTTTGTGTCCTTCTCTGTGACAGCAGAGGACTATTTGACCGTCCCTTACATTTTCTACATCCCTTCTAAGTATTGCTTGGCTTCCACTTCCAGTTAGTCTACTAGGCCACGTCATGATCTGAAATGTTGTTATTCCCAATTTTAATCTATAGCATTATATAGGAACATAGGATTTGTGCATGTCCCTAATATTTTCAGAGAAAATAACCGATTTATTTTAGCTGCATTTCAGCCTCAAATCTTATGATAGCTGTTTCAAAAATGCAACATAAAAGAAAGAGTGATTTTTAAAATAAGTATATAATGAATTATGTGTACCTACCGAGTAAACTTAGTGGCATGTGTTTTCAAGAATGGAGAGGGCATAGGAAGGGAAATCAGTATGGGAAATCATTTAAGGCAAACCATTATTAACTGAAAATAAGCATTAACTATCAGGAGCCATTTTGCTAAGAAAGACCTAACAAGCACACCATTCGACTCCTGCAAAAATATGGAGATCATTTATCTAGTTGCATGATAGGCAAATTGCACATGGGTTTTCTAACACATTAAAAAGAAAAAAATCAGTAAGAGCAAATTCCTCAGCTTGACTTTGTTCATGTTGATCTGATTAAACTTTCCTATCTCAGACAAAATATAGTCTGCATTTGACAGAGCTGCTGCAAAAGATGAGAGCCTGAAGCATGTAATTAAGGTTAGCACTATGTATTTCCAGCTCCTATTATCAGTTTAGAAGACAGCTGTTAGCACTAAGCAAATTTTTATTTAAAGGTATCAGAAGGGAAAAGCTAGAAAAAAAGCCCACATGTATTTCATATTTGACTCAGTAAGAACTAGATGATTTTACTGCACCTGAATATTTGCAAAAATAGAACCCCTCCCCCTACACAAACACACCCCCAACAACAACAACCACCACCCCACAAACCAGTCCATGATGGTAGTCAAGGGGTAACTAACCTGGTGGAACACAGAAATTGTGTTAACCAGGAAAAATATGATGCATTTGCCCTACACCACTCTCATCATTTTCCTCAGAGACCCTCAGTGCAGTCTACCAAAACTATTAAATTTGTAATCACTAGATATAACATGGCTGATACAGTAAAAACTTATAGTGGGCAACAAATTAATTGAGCAGTAATTTCAGCAGTTTTCTACAAAGTATGTGTTAGATGAATTCTCAATCCTCATTAATTCCAACTGAATGGACTGGTGGTAAAATTGACATAAAAATAATAAAGCACATAAAGCACGGAGTCAAACTCTGAGGCTTAACGCTGCTAAATTGCAAAGCAACATCATAATAATGCGTTGAAAATTTAATACAGAAATGCCTACATTGTTTACCAGTTCTAAGAGGCACCAGAGCTTTACAGTTATACACAAATTAAAATTAAAAAACAACATAAATCACAATCCTGCTGGATTCCACCAATCCATAAGAATGAAACATGTTGCCAGAACATGTCACCACAAGATAAGCAAAGGCTGCAGATCCCTTTTCCATCCTATAGAAGAGCAACATGTAACCTGTCCTTTTCCTTAGGAAAGTCTCATGTAACCGATGGCTTATGGCATGACATGAGAAGATCTAAAAAGAGTCACTGCCTAGTACCTGACAAATAGAACTAAGCTGTCACAGTGTTCAAAGATCCGAGGTAGGCAAGGTTGAACATGTAGAATAAACTGGGTCCCAGTGGTCTCTGAACAACGTGTAACTTTGTATCACCAACATAGCCCTTGAAGTTTAAATATAACCTGGCAATAACCTGAAAGTAAATTCAGTTCTCAGGATTTTGTGAAGGCTTATTCTCGATAAATTTCCATTTTTAACAGTGACAGCTTTACTTTTTGGTGAGAGCTTGGTAAGGCATTAGAGAAAAATTTGCACAAATTATTTGATTCAGTTTGTCCCTCCTGCAAACACTGTGATAAATTCACACTGAAAATCTTGCAGACAAAAAGTACAATTTTCTCCTGACAAATTAAATTGAAGAATCAAATCAAGCAACAGAAGGGCATTAAGCTTCTGTCAGCTGTTAGTTGTGTGCTACAAACTGGGCACGTAAACGTGTGTCAACTTGTTTCTCTAACTTTGAGCTTTTGGAGTAAAAGAAGAAGAAAAGATAGTGCATCTACATTGCAATTTGACTTTTGATCAGGAGTGTGCTTTTGCAGCCAATCTCCTTATTGTCCTCCCTTTCCATGAGCATGAAGAGGATCCTTTTTGAATGAACCAGCACTGGAAGGTGCGCTCCCTAGTGCATCCCGTTCTGTAACTGGGACTGGTCCGTGGGATCAGGCCAGATCTAACCCGAAGTACAACTCCCAGAACAGATACAAATACTGTGTCCTGAGAACCTACTGATTTGCTCTACAGATCCACTCCTGATGGACAGTGCTACTTGCTAATGTAAGCATAGACAAAGATAAATAAAGCAGAGTCAGACCAGGCAGAAATAAGACCTTAGGTTATAAACCATCACACAGTGATGTAAAATTGGAAACATTTGTGAAAACCTCAGTGGATATGTACTTATATCTAATAACTCTCCTAGAAGTAGAGAGAATACAATTACAATTGTCAAAAAGCACTGAGAACTTTGCCAATCATAAAAACAAATACTTGGTACAGATTCTGAAGGAGAAGGGATCCAAACTAGAGTTGTTTACTTCGCTATAGAAGTCAGGTGTACGGCACAACTGAAGAAATTTACATTCTTGATCGGTGTTCTTGAAAGTATGGCTGAAAATACAAGAATCTGCAAAGCTTGAATTGCATTTTTATTGTATAGTTACCTGTTCCAAAACCACTCCCTCAATCAAGAAAAACAACTATGAATATTTTCTCTTGATTAAAAAAAAAGTAGAAAACTTTGTTTTGTAACTTGACAGCCCAGCTTTCATTTTTGAAAACAGTAGCCTAAATGCCTTTCGACTATTCAATACTTCAGTATGAAATAAGCAGAACTGAATATGAACCACATGCTATAACTGCAGTTAAGAAATTACATTGAACCGGAATGTATAATCACACTTCCTGAACAAAGAAAATGAGACAGTTTAGCTGTTTTTTACAGGACTGGGAAAAAAAACCCAACCAACAAACATCCAACCTTTCAAAAGTGAAATTAATTTCAAATCTGTATAGAACAGGGAGAATCTGATATATTTATCATCCTCCATTTCTTCCATTAAATCATCACTTTACAACCAACTAACCTTCCAGGTAAGTTCTGGATTTAACTTTGTGCTTAAAAGCTGAATTTATAATACAGGACTCCACATTTAGCAATGAAAGACAAGCACCTACAGCTCAGACAGAGAGGAAACAATGCCTTCCCCCCAAAAAAGACATTTAGGACAAATGATGAGGTATGTTTAAGAAAACCTGTCACTCTCCTCTCTTATCTACACTTATACTTGGAAACCAAAGCTCAAATTTCTGACTGTTCCCACAAATTCTTGCCATATTCAACTCGAAGTCATTCAGAGAGAACAGATGGCCAAAAGTGATTTCTTTTTACCTGTGTTTGGAGTATGTCCCTTAGCCATCACACATCTCCAGAAGGGCAACACAAAAGCAGGAAAACTCAACCTCTTCTCAAGAGGCTGTGACGAGTAGATATTTTATTTCATATGCAACTTCAATAACCATTTAAGGTGTGAAAGAATTTTATTGGAGTAAAAAGAGTCTGAAATTCAATAAGAAAAAGCACTCTCATAGGTCACTAAATGTTTCATGCAGCTGTTGTTCTTATTGCCATGTAATCCTGAGTATCACAATGTTGACAAAAAAAGAAAAAAAAAAAAAATTGCTACGGTCTGAGAACACACTTCTTTGAGCCTATTATACAAAGATGACAGTTGGAGTGACTAATATGCAGCCTTTTTTTTACAGTTCCTTTTTAGAGTACACCTGAGATTTGTTTGTCTGTCACTCAAACTGTAACTAATTTGTAGTTATTGACTGTTGCACAGTTGCAAAAAAGATCATCTTCTTTAAGTTCCTATTTCTTCTGATCATTCTCAGTTCACATTTTCTGCCATCTACTTGAGTTGTATTGTCCTATACGATGCAGCAGAACTAAATCTCAATGCAAAAGTATGCTAAATTACTCAGATAAAACTGCCCTTACACTTTTTTCCGGCTAATATTATGAAAATGAAGGGAAAACACAAACACATAGGGCTATTCATCTATTCAAATCAAAGCCCTTAGTATGCCAACACATCCTTAGGCAAAGCATAGCACAAACAATTCAAAGACAGGGATTCTCCAAAGAGGAAACAAAAAAGGATTCTGGTGAATTTAAAAATCCAGAGTTGTTTACTCTATTCAAAATAGTTAAGTCATTTTGCATTCTGCTCAGTGTTCTGAAGCTGATATTAAGCATACACTGTAAATGGAATTGAAGACATTTTTATAGTAGCTCGCTGAAGAAACAGATGTAAATCTGACAAAAATCAAGGTAGGGAAGAATGGGCCTGGAGAGGGGTAGAATAACCTGCTAAGGAAAGTTACAGAAAACATCCAATCTATCAAACTATCAGCAGGGAGACTGTCAGCATCCTGAGAAACAAAAAGAAAAGAAGTCAACGCTTAAGACTTCTGAATAGCTTTTCAATGCTGCTATATTATTTTTAGGCTTCAATATAATGCAAACAGATAAATCACCTCATGTTTCATGCTGTTGCCCATATGTGGGCTGGGAAAGCATGACCCAGGGCCGAGACTCGCAGACTTTGTCATCCCTCCATATTGCAGGGTTTTCAGGTACTCTTTAGGACCTATTGTTCAATTCACACAGAGATTAATTAGTGCTACCACAGTGAGAGACTATTGTTTGCAGGTACTTCTGACATTTCTGAGGACAAACAAAGCCAAATTAAGGCAGGCAGAAGATGGTGTACAGAACCCTGATTTCCTAGAGCTATTTGCTTAGTTCACAGTTTTATTCTTTTAGACCTCTAAATAACAAGAGATTCAGACATATATAACACAGTCTCAGCTTTCTGTGTCTAGACAGTCTGCAAAGAGGTTTTGATATATCACATCATCCAAATATTTCCTGCCCCAATGACCAAAGCAATAAATCTCCGGTACTCTGTAGCACTCATCAGACTTCCAGTGCAAGCTCACGGGTAGTCAATCAATAATGCACATGTGCAGGAGTTACCTAAAACAAGTAGCTACTTGACAGTTACTGGAAACTAGTTATTTGGCCAGCTATTTGACTCCAATGTGCTAGGAGACAACTGGAGCTACTGTTCCGAATGGGAAATACTGGAAAGATGGCCAAACGGTTCTTTTCTGCCCACACTCTATTTCTGGATGGTAAAGAGGAGCTGGCTGGTAACCTTAAGAAGAGTGCAACAGCTTTCGTTACCACACACAATCAAGCATGTAAAAAACTCAGCTCTGGACTGTACACTAAGATTCCTCTTCCTGTTTCTCTTGGCAGTTCAGAGGAAGCAGAGGGTTGTCAGGTAACTTGTGCTCCAGTGGGTTCATCCTGTAAGGCCAGGCTGGGACCATGAGGGACTGACGCTCTGCAAAGCTGTACTTGGGACTGTACAATTCCTCAGCCAAGAGTAGCAAATGATCTTACATTTGGCACATGGCTACACACAGTTAAAACCACCACCACTTCCAAAGGCAACAAAAATACCAGTATCATTCTGGATGCCTGAGAAAATGCTAGTAACATGCTCCTATGGCACAGTCTAGGGCTGACTCTGAGAACACAACTGATGGAAAGACTTCCAAGAGAGTATTAATAGAATCATAGAATAGTTTGGGTTGGAAGGGACCTTTAAAGGTCACCTAGTCCAACCCCTCTGCAATGAGCAGGGACATCTTCAGCTACATCAGGTTGTTCAGAGACAAGTTCAACCTGACCTTGAATGTTTCCAGGGATGGGGCATCTACCACCTCTCTGGGCAACCTGTGCCAGTGTTTCATCACCCTCATTGTAAAAAAAATCTTCCTTATATCTAGTCTAAATCTTCCCTTTTTTAGTTTAAAGCCATACCCCTTATCCTATCAAAACAGGCCCTGCTAAAAGGTCTGTCCCCATCTTTCCTGTAAGCCCCTGTAGGACACAATAAGGTTTCCCCAGAGCCTTCTCTTCTCCAGGCTGAACAACCCCAACGCTCTCAGCTTGTCCTCACAGGAGAGGTGCTCCAGCACTCTGATCATTTTTGTGGCCCTCCTCCGGACCCACTCCAACAGGTCCATATCTAATATTTTAAGGTAATGCACAAATTTGGATCGCCAGAAAGCAAGAAAAATAGGAGCTATATAATAGCACTACAAGGGACAAATTCACCCGAGAAGGAAGGCGGGGGACTGAGCAGACATCACCTTCTCCTCTTACTGTGCCAGGGGACACCTCTGCAGTCCCACACTCAGTATTGGATATCATTGCAAGACTATTATAAGACTATTATTAGTCTAGAGAGATGGTAAACTTTGATTACGTAATTAGTGTTACTCTGCTTTAGGATGCTTTACATGCACCTCCAATGTATGCCTGAGAAACAAGATGACCTGTGAGGCACACAAGAGAGATGCTATACATCCCATGTAAATCACCTAGAGAGGAACCTATATTCAAATGTTTATTTCAGCATTTATTTGCATCCCCTTTGAATCCCAATCAATTATATTGGTTTTGTTCTTCATTATAAAAAAGCCATGGAACATATTTTTTGGGGAAAAAAATCAAGTTAAAGACAACTAATTTTTAAGTATAATATACCGGACGAAATTTAAAACACATATCACTGATGGATAATCATCACAATCTGATGAGTGTCCAGTAAGAGAATTTTTAGCGCTGTTCCAAACACACCAAATGTAACATGCCTAGGTGTCAATCAGTAGATGAGATATGACACCAATGTTATCCAGTTTTGGATAGGTGGTTTTGGCAGGAGCATTGCTGAAGAGCTACCTGTCACTTAAGCACATTCCTGGGGAGTGCAATAATGAGTAACATTAGAAATTCTGAAAAGACACCACAATCACACATAAAGATTTTGTTCAGAGAACTAACACAACCTGAGTGCCACATAAGAACAGCCAGAGCATGACGTTTCAATGGAGGAATAAAGGAACAAGCTTTTCCGTTTCTAAGCTGACATTCAAGCTAGTCATGCACATATTCATATATTATTTCATTCATCACAGATGAGTGAAAAGTTAGAGGAAAAGATCACAGATGATGGAAAATTTTCCATCACCTTCAATATGGCCGCAATTTACTCCATCTAAAAAGTACTCGCTTTTACAGCTGCATTTTAAAGACAGGTTTAGATTTACAAAGCCGAAAGAATGTTAAAAGAACATGAATTTAAAGTTGTATAGTCAAACTCATAAGAAGTCAAAATCCACCATTGTTAAGAGTACTCTACTCAACCATGAATTCACCTCACTTGCACATACATTATGCAGTTTCTAAATGACTGCCCTTCCCCTCCCTCTCAGAAACCCAGTGTCATTAAGCAGATGTGATAAATGAAAAGTTGTTAATGATCAGCTGGTCAATATTTGCTGCAAACTGTTAAAACCTGTGATGAACCTGTTAAATCTGTTCATTTGTCTTGAACTTTCAATGGCACTTTTCAGAACGGAGGACTGCTTCACGAAACTTAATCAATCTTTAAAATGGCCAGCAAAATGAAAGATGGTATCACTTCACTCTACAGATAGTTGAGGCATAGAGAGACTAAGGAAAAAAAATCCCATTAATTTTCACACCCAACTTGATAAGTCTAGCAAATGATTTTTCAGAAGGTGATTGCTATATGGTACTTCACCCATTCAAACTAGCATTCCCATTGGCTTCAGTTATAAGTGCTCAGCATTTCTGCAAGACATTTCTACAAAAATTTTCAAGCTGTTACTCTGAAAAATGAGAAATGTATTTTTTAACTGTTTGTAAGAAGCATGCCTTGAGTAACTACCTACTGTTACAAAAGGAGCATAAAGGCAACAAGAAAATCCTTAGGGCAATAATTAGATGGAGCATTAATCCACCATCCCACCCACTACGTAATGACTTTCAAAAAAGACAGGAGACCTATGACAACAGCCCCCTCTAACTCTATCATAGAATGACAGTAGCTCCGCTTTGTGTAAGAGTTCCTTTGAATTGTTCAGAACAACAGAAAAAAAACCAACAAAAAAACACACACCACAAAATCAAGAAGACCCACACATTTCAAGTTTGCAGGATTTTCTACGCAATTGAAGTTTCCAGGAATTTGTGCCCAAGCAACAGCCTTATCTCAAAATCAACTTTGCAAGTAGGCATTGAAAAACAGGGGCACTGCTATGACGCAGCCAGCCACATGAGTTGATTCATGGCTAGGGAAACTGCCATAGAGTGACTAGGTGGGAATATCCACATTATGAATGCAGCACATTCATCAATTAGATGTCATCAATTAGACTCTTCCCAAAGAGAAGTTTGAGGAAACCAGAAAGAAGAAAGCACAATGAGCCTAAAGACCTTCCAGCTTCCAAAACGTCACTGAAATACGCTTGGTGACAGGGAATATTTCTATCTTGACAAATTAAAATCTGGCAAAAAGAATACAGATATTTCTGCTATACAGTCTTCCATTCTCAAAGGATTTGTCTCTACTGAAAATATAGCAGAGGGATCACAAAATCAAATCCTTCCTGCGATGGAGGTTTCCTGACAACAGAGGAACAGCAGGTCTCTGAAATCTCATGGTTCATTCAGAGCTCAGAAACAAAGTGAACTTTAGTGGAAGAAACTCTTCTGCGCATTCACCACATTTCTGCCCTCCCCTTCCTACTCCTAATTTATCTGAATCCACCACACAGGCTCCCTCAGCAGGCAGTCTCGACATCCTCAGCTATCTGCTTTCTGCTTTCCCAGCCAGCTGTTGAACAGCTGTCCCTTATCTTCAACTTTAGTCCAAGCTATCTTATCACTACCTTTAGTCCCAAACTGCCTGCTCTTTGACAACTCTTCTTCATTTAAATAGTCTAGCTGACTGAATCATTTTCTGTAGCCAGACTCAGTTTTCCTCCTATATCTGCTCCAGACTTGTGGTCCTGAACAACTCCTTTCCCACCCTGAACTCAGCTTTCTGTCCCTTTTGTATTTAATCCACTAGCTTGCAGCTCTACGTACACACCCATGCAGGGCACGTACCTAGTACTGAGCAGTACTGAAAGCACCGAAAAGTACACCCAAGTACGCTCAAGCAGAATCAAATATTCACAGAAGGAGTTACTATTACTCACCTTTATTAGTCTGTTCTCTTTCTTTTTCATATACCTTACTTTAGGATATTTTAGACCAAAATAAATATCTTCCTGATTTGATTATCCCTGTACTTAGCTTTCTGTTCTCTAAGAATGTAATTAATAACTCTTGTGCTTCAAAGGCATACGGGTAGAATTAATGCTAAGTATTTAGAAAAAAAAGCTTTATAAAAGATCATATAAGGGAACTTAGATGAGCTGATCGTAACTTTACATTTGTGACAAATGTTTTAGTGCTTAATTTACTGAAACAAGTTACACAAACAAGTTATTACTTCTGCTTTCTCTAAATTTTAAAGGCCCCCTTGAATAACAGCTCCTAGCTAAAAAAGGTAAAGAAATAAATAAGATGTACAATAGACATTTAGAATACTTACTCCTCTAAAATCCGAGGGAGAAATACCTCTTTGAAAAAGCATCTGACATTTCTGATTTATGTTGGTTCTTCCTATCTGTAATAACACTATTTGTAAGGAGTCTGCATTAAAGGATTACTGGAGCACCTAACTGGAGGATGAGTTAATTAGGTTGTTTTGTTTTAATAAAATATGCTATTCAAAGAGTTTCGTATTTACCTGCTTAAACACCATTAGATAAAAGAAAAAAGATTGTCAAAAGAAAAGCCAACTATAAAGGAAAAAATGACAAAGACAGCATGTTTTGAAAGGAAACAATGGAAAATTTCTGAGCACTGATGACAGTTCCATCCAGAAGAGAACTGTCTTTCCTTTAATGTCAAAGCATGGGACCAAAAGCAGTCTACAATTTCTGGGTTCAACAAAACCAGCATAAGCAACAGCAAAATGTTGAGCCAGAGTCTTTAACGCAGCTAGAAATTACAGGACTGCAGCCCCCGACCATCACTACGCAACCAAGTTTTACTCAAAAGCCCAGTGTTACGACGGGAGGAATTCAGACGGGTTAAAGCGAGAGTGAAGTCTTGGTTGTCATGCAGACAAGATAAATAGGGTACATCATGCTATAGTCTGCAGACACACTGTGTGGAGATACTTACTCAAGACTATTTACAAGCACCTTACCTCCAAAAGCTGTAAGGTACATTAGGAGCATTAAGGAAATGCAATTATCACTATACAAGTAATGTGCACATTAAACTTGGTGGGTTCCTGTCAACGAATTTGCTCTCGGGCTGGGAATGTCACTGTGCCATGCTGTCTCCTCTTGCTCCACCCCTGCCAGTATTACTTAAGCACTCACTAACAGCCGTAACATTGCATTCTGTATTCTTTATCAGCACATCACCTCTCTCATATAATAGCAACACTGAAAACGGCAAGTTAACAATGAACCTATTTTCAAAAAATTGAGATGAAAAAATCCTTTATGTAGTCCATTTCCCACTCTAGCTTCTGTACAGTGTAAAATTAATATGACAACAAAACCATCTGAAGCATGACCCAAATGCTATGGGCTTTCACTTGGCAAAGTGTGTACAGATACAGAAAGGAAGGTGTGCTTTAGTTCAGCCTCGCTCTATGACAGTAATCAGTGCCCCCATCAACCTTCCGGTGCACTTCTCTCACTAAAACGAAAGGCAAGCATGAGCAGAGACTGCAGGCAATGTACGGCCCTTCGCACAGATTTACAATTTTCTACTTAGCACATTGATTGTATACTTTATTTCCTAAAGAAACCTCAAATAGGAAGAAATGTGCCAAGAAACAAAGGAGAGAGAAATGTCTGTAGTATAGGTTTTTTCAGCAATCTCAGGAGAGAATGAAAAAAAACTCCACAGAAACAAAGAAAACATTCTGCAGCTAGTTAAAGTGGGGGAATTCTTTTCTTTAAATTATCCTAATGATTGCCGCATACAATTTATTGAGTAGGCAGCTCAAGTAGATGGATGGATATTTAAGAAAAGATGCATAGTGATCAATTGAAATGACAACCACATTTAACATTATCAAGAATTACCTGAAAAACCATTTACCACAGTCATCTTTTGCATCTGGCTGTCTAATGGTGCTTTTAATGAAAGAGACAAGCATAACTTAACTAATTACTTAGAGATATTGAAATCTGTCATGTCAGTGACTTCTTAGCATACATTTTCTTGGACCTTCGGCTTTTTTCCTTTAAAGTGGAAAAAATCAGAATTAGGCAGCTTTCGAAGTTATGAAATATGAGGTCATATTGTGACAAATTATACCACTCAAAAATGAAAGTAATTCTAATTAAAAATCCATCTCATTTGAAAGAGCAACTTTCAATCATGTAAAAATTGGAGATTACAGTGAGCACTGGTTTGGTTAGTTGAGCTAGAAGGCGTTAATCAACACATTGATTAGTTTAAACAACAAAATGAATGCTCCTGTCATTGCTCTCATTGGAACAAGAGGAATGGAGTTCACGTTTTTGTTTCTCCTCCCAAATATCCTCCCAATGTAACCCCCAAAATCTTCTCTGGTTCCTTCTCTGCCTTCGCTAGAGGAAAAAGCGAGTATTCTATTTGCTGATTCAACCAATATCTTTTGCTCAATTTTACCCGGACCTTGCTCTTAGAAGCCAGATCACATATACTCACTGAATCACAGAACCAGAGAATACCTGAGGCTAGAAGGGGCATCTGGAGATACTCTACTCCAATGGCCTTGCTCAAGGCAGGACTGTATCCAGTCAGGTTCTGAATATCTCCAAGGATGGAGACTCCAAAACCTGCCTGGGCAACCTTTGCCAATGTTTGATCAGCCACCCAGCGAAAACCATTTTTCCTTGTGTTTCAACAGAATTTCCTGCATTTCAGTTTGTGCTCTCATGGCCTTTCACTGGATACCACTGAGAAGAGTCTTGCTCTCTCTTCTTTGCACCTTCCCATCAGGTATTTATACACACTGATAAGATCCCTACTGCAGATTCAGGGTGAACAGTCTCAGCTCCCTCAGTCTCTCCTCATCATAAATATGCTCCAGTTCTTAATCACTTTAATAGCCCTTTGCTGAACTTGCTCCAGTAGACCCATGACTTTCTTGCACTGGGGAGCCCAGCACTGGACACATCATTCCAGATGCCGTATCATCAGTGCTGAGTGAAGAAGAAAGATCTCCTGCTTTGAACTGCTGGCAATGCTCTTCCTACTGCATCCATGGATACCATTCGCCTTCTTTGCTGCAAGGGCACATTGCTGTTCAGCTTGTTGTCCACCAGGACCACGAGTGTCTCCTGCAAAGCTGCTTTACAGCTGTTGATCCTCCAGCATGTATTGGTGCATGGGGTTAGTCCTCTGCAGGTGCAGGACTTGGCATTTGCCTTTGTTGAACATCATCAGGTTCCTGTCAGACCATTTCTGCAGCCTGTCAAGCACAACCATCTGGTGTATCAGCCACACCTCCCAGTAATGTATTGCTGAGGATGCATTCCTTCCCATCATCTAAGTCATTAATAAAGCTGTTAAACAGAATTGGACCCAGTACCAACCCCTGGGGAATATCAAGTAATAGTCTGGCAATATCACATGCTTTTGCATGTATAGCTACTCCAGATAATTTGCTTATAATTTTCAGATGCACAAAAATACCTGAGTCACCCAAAAAGGCCTAGAAAATGTGCACAGAAACAATACAGTAAGAATACTAGTGGAGAGAAACAAGGAGATACATTTTATCCAGTTTTTCTTAAAAAGCCTGAAAGCCTGGTTTATCACCACCATTAATGCAAAGAAATATTGACTAAAATATTATTTATTGACAATGATAGCTTATTTTGTTTCTGTGGTGCATATTGGTATGTACTGGTTCCGAAGGCATTACCAAAGACCTCTGTTCCTCTCTTCTAAAGAGCAATTGTTCAGGGATAAGTTCACAAGTCCCGGGTAACTTATGTCTGAATTATAGTCTGCCTTCACAACACAGTTGTGGTAAGAAACACATACCTTTGCAATTGCCAACCTCTACTACACAGTAGCTACTACAGTCTCCCTACGTATTCTTTTGTATACTTTTGTATCTTATGAATCTACATTCCTCTTTCAATCAGGTTTATTCACTGCATGGTGTCATGCTGCAGAGATGTTTATCCTTCAGGTGACTCTGTGACAGGTTTCTGTGACCTGTTTCACAGAACAGGTTTCTGTATGTACACCAGAGTGCACTGCAGCTAATTCCATTCAAAGGATCCAAGCACAGTCTATAAATGTAAACATTTACGTGTGCCCAGATAATTACCTAGCTTTATAAAAGTATGAAAAAAACCCCACTTTTCTACAATTATTGGGTCATGTTACTATGTATTTTTTCCAGCCCAAATGACCGGACATTTCTCCTTCACAATCTTTTGGGAAAAACAAAATTTAGCATTTCAATTTTTGAGAATCCTGAGACATTGTGTTCCATTACCAAAGACATGTTCTTTTGAAATTCTGAAACAGGCAACGGTGACAGCAATTATACATTTTATTTTACAATGTTAACTTTATACTTCAGTGTCTTCTTTCAGTAAATTAATGGGCTTGATTGTTTGAAAAAATCTTAAAATACTTTATGGTTGATGCTGATTCGGAATACTAATGCAGCTGAGAGCAGCAAACAAAAATAATAGGTGAAAACTAGCAGTTTTCCTTCTCAGGTGTAGCAGGCTTCTATTATACCACCAGCTAAAAAGATTTAAGAAATTTACATTAAAATGGGTAGCTTAGCTTTCCAGCTGTACAGATCTAACCAAAACTGCCATCAGTTGGCATCAGGTATATCTATGCTATGTATCATATGGTACTGCATAACATCATATATGGTGCTTAGCAAAAAACCAAACAGATTAGATTCCATACTCATCAAAACAGTTTGTAATATCAGTTCAAATCATTTAGCTTTAACTATGTGCATTCTAAAATGTTACTTCTTAAGAACTTCTACTGTCAAAAAAGGATTATCCAGGACAATAATAATAAACTACCTTTCTAAAAGTAACAAAAAATGAATACAGCCTTTGTTGGCATTTCCTATTTAGAGGCAGCACTGCAAAAGCACTAGATCACAGTATGCTTGCTATTAGTTTTTCTCTCTGCCTAATACTATCAAACACAAAGAAACCAGATTTTCCAACTTCCTTGGAATCCTTTTTTCTCATAAAATGAGGGAATCTTCCAGATCATTGTCCTGAAATATGCTGAGCCTATGGAGTCTCCAAGTAAACCTGGGAGTTCAGCACCTTACAAGAGGCTTTCAAGTGGTTTCATGCAATCCAGTATTACTCATGTTCCTGACCTCACCTGTCAGTATTAACCACTATCAGCTCTCACTCTCATTGTCTGAGGAAAAAATCTAGCCAACAATTCATCAGTACTAAGTACAGCACTAGTGATTTAAATATTAAACATGCGTCCAAAGCTAGCTATCCATTTTCTAAAGTAAAGGTTGGGGCTCAGAGGTATTAATATGAAACAGGAGAATAAGGGGAAAAAAATATTCTTTGCCTGGAAAGTGTAATGTGGGTTAGCACCATTTTGTGACCTCTTAGGTAGGTTAAAGTGAGAGAGAAAATCTGACCAGCACAATAATATGCATCAGATCTTTCCCATGTCTCAAAAAGAAGACCATCATTCACAATTTAAATACCTCTTGGCACAAAGCGATGCTAGTAAAACCAAACCAAACCAAACCCCTACTTTTACTCAGTACTTTTCTTCTAGCAGGTAAATTAAACTGACTCAGGATAAAAAAAAAAGTGTGGGGGGGGACAGAAACCAATTGAAGAGAGAGAGAAGAAAAGTTATCAAACAAATCCACATCCACAGACAAAACCACTTTCTAAAATTGAAGGAAATAAATGGCTATTAATACCCGAGGGAGAAGTAGCTGGAAAAGTATGTAGTTATGCAGAACCGACAAGACTGATTCCGTGGTGGGCCAGTGTTTTTTGTCAAACTTTCACTGCATAAATTCTAGTGCAAAAATATATTTTGTACAACTGATATAACTGAAATTAAACTTCATAACTGAGACCAACTTCTGGATTGAAGGAACGCAGAACAAATACTAAAAGTTATCTAATTAAATACCCAGAACACCTCCAGCTATGAAGAAGACACACAGTGAAAAAAAATTAAATGAAAAGTTTCATATGACAGACCACATTCTAAAATCCTTCTCAAAACAGGTCCCAAACAGACAAGAAAGAATACTATCAATTTTAAATCTACGTCTAACATTGTAGACAGCCGCGTTCATTTGTATTCACTGAAGCCACTTGGAAGGTGATGGTCACTAAGTGCAAGGTCTTACATGCTCAAAAAAAAAAAGAAGGAAGAGCTGAAGAAAATAATCAGCTGTGGGTTTTTGGTTGGGTTTTGTTTTTTTTTTACAGATGGGGATCAGAGGCATGGGAGATTATAGGGTCTGCAGAACACTACAGAGTGCAGCAATGAAAGCATAACACTAAGCTGCAGTCCAGTGAGCAGCATTTTAAGGATGTTCTGTGATTACCAACATATTAAAAATATGGATATTAAAATGCCAGAAGATTACAGACAACCAAAAGCTGCCAAACTAAAGCTACTGTAAAAATTGCATAAAAATATAAAATTATAGGTATCAGTGATGTTTTCAGTAAAATAAAACTGACTAGACCTGAGTAAATGATCGGATTTTAAGCACAGGTAGATGGTACCTCACTTAAAGGCTAGATGAACATGAACTAGCATTAGATAGAGAAAACACATGGCACCCTATATAATAGGAAGTTGACCTAACAAGATTTATTATTTAGAAAGGGAATTAATCCAAAAGCATCCATTAAGCATGAAGAAGAAAAACAATGCACATAAGATCAATATCAGCTAAGGCCAAAATCTGAAATCCAAATTAACTAACACCAGCTACCACAATAAATGAAATACTTCAAGTCAATGACAGCTACCAGCTTTAAACACTGAAATGTACCAGTCAGGTACCTCACAGCCAGAATTACAATTATATATATTTTTCCCTGCTGTCATTTTGAGTACACATTCTCAGTACCGAACTTAGCTTTGAGCAAAATAATCAAATTTTTTGGTCCTTCCTCCTACTCTTCTTTCTATCCTCAAAGTCACCCTACCAGACTGTAAACACTCTGCAGTGAGAGTGTGGATGAGTAAGCGTGTGTAATCGACTCTGACTCTGTGCAGTTGCAGAACGGGAGGAAGCAACATGAAGTGTCTTTGCCAGTGGCATTGTACTGATGGCTTTAGCTTTGATTTGGTATTCATTTTTCACAACACCTGCACCCCTGATGTAATGGCAGGTTAACTACCCGTGCTTCTTTTTAAATGGAGTGTTCAGTCAAACAGTACCCCAGTGTCTTCACACTTAGAAGCAACAAAAGGCAGAAGGCTTCAATCAAAGCTTCTAATCAAATCTCAAAACAATGGAGAAGTATATACATGCAGCGGAGGCTATTCATGTTATTCCTCTTTGTGTTTCCATATCTATTTCCCCTTACAAATTAACTATGTGAGCACTTTCTTTTCTCTGTTTGGTAAACTGAAGTCAGCAGCTTAAGAAGTATACTTTCCTGTCTCTTGTGCCAATCTTACAAACCAGGGCGGCCTTTGATAGGGCCCTGCTACAAAATTTCCTCTCTATACTCAAACACATTCTGCGAAGCTCAACATGTCTCAGAATAAAGAATGACACAGGACACACTAGCGCACAACGTACACCTCAGCACAGCGCTAAGTAGTACACAATAAACCCTTGGAAAACCTGAAACCTCAGCCAGGGAGTGACAACGGCCAGGGAGTGTAATGTGGCTAAAGAGGTATCAATCAACTGTTGCTTAACCACGGAGGTACTCCGAATCTTATTTAAAAGGGATTTCCATCCCCACGTAACTACACAGTAAGCACACCTCCTCTTTTCAGCAGTTTACTGTATTTAAGTAAAATAAACCAGAAGACTTGTCTCATTTCTTACTACGTATAATGTATAACGACTTGTTAGATGATTAGAGAAAAAAAAGATATGTTGGAGAGAAGAAGTAGTAGATAGCACTGACTACCTCTCATGTGCAGGAGCATCTTCTACAATAGGAGGAAGCCACAGCTTTGGGAAAAAGGAGCAAACACTGCCTATGTAAAAGAAATTCTCACATGTTAATTACCACACATTTGGACAGAGATCAGTAAATGGACATCACAAATAGTGCTAATTATCAGTTATAATGATGCTGGCCTGATTTAAGTAAGTGGGCTGAAATTTTAATCTTCTGAACCACAAAATTCTGTCAAAGGAGAAAAATGAACTACAACATCTTGTGGAAGAAAAGGAATATCCCAAATTAAAATCCTCTCCTGCAAAACATTGTGTTTTTTCATTCATGCTCAACAAATTTTTATAACTTTCTCAATAATTGTGACTTTAAAAAAAGAAAGAAAAGTAGGATGTCAAAAGATACCCTGCTATATTGCTGAACAAATTAAGTCCAAAGATTTTAATTTTAGAACAAGTGCCATAAATAAGTGAAATAACTTTTATTTATTCTTAACGCCAGAAAAAGAACAAGTATTAGTGTAAATCTTCAGATACAGAAAAAGATTCTGTATTGATTAATTTTCCAAATCACCAGTTTTATTCATCCTTTAGCTCCCTAGCTGTAATTATGCTTTGCATCACCTTCAAAGCATGATATTAGCTTTTTTTATTCCATTAATATATTCATTACTTTCATCATCCAGCACAACAATGGCTTAATAGATAAAACCTTTCTTCAACATTATTTAAATACATTCATACCTAAAGCTGTCTTTAACATTCTTCTCTACAGTAATGTCTCAACAGTACCTTTATTAAATGATAAATGACAGCTTCAGATATCATGGAGTTGAATAATACCTTTTGAACTACATTTAATTTTTAAACAAAATCCCACCGTTGTAAATGTGCTGAAAACTAGTGATCTAATGCTTAAAATACGCTAGATAGATAGTTTTCTTTCTCTTCAAACTAACTCCAGAGGTTTGGAAAAAAAGATAAAGGCCATGTCTAAACCATCATGCAGAGATATTTATAGCAATGGCATGCATGTGTGTCATAAAATGAAAGCAGTGGGAAGCACAGTAACTGCAAGCTAGCTCATGGAAAGCCAGGACTTATTAGAAGAGGTTCAGTGCCAGACAAATGCAGCCTTTCAGATCCCAGGTGATCAGCAGTGCTTTGTACTAACAGCTATGGTCAGCATGGGGCCAAAGATCTTTACAGCATCTCCACTGAAAAATAACGTCTTCACTGCCTACATTTAATTTCCCTACTGCGCAATGTTTTGCCAAGCAGAAGAACGTTCTACTCAGCTAGAATCTCGACTAATCAATTCCTTTTTTTTTATTTCTGGTCACCAGAGAGATTTGTTTTAACTCCGCTTGCTCGCCAAACTGCAGAAGTATAATCACATAATATTAGGCATGCATGTTTAATTTCAGAAATGTGTACTCATGTGTTCTCCCATACATGTTGCACAATACAACCTTGAACTCAGTGAAAGTGTGCACGCGCTTTATCTTGAAAAAAAGATTAAAAACCATTATTTACAAAGTATTCTTCCTCCTTTTCAGTAAATGCATTCCTTCAATGATGCTTCTTTCACGCTGCAGTTTTTATTTATGAATGTAAAGGTATGTTCTTTAAATAATGAGCAGTCATGTCATATCTTACCAAATCGTTTCAGGTAGGTATGATCAAAAGAGGTTCTCAAGAGTTACTGTTTCAGAAATTCAGACAATTTGTCTGATTTTACCTTCCACATTTGTTTTCTTCTCAAACACCCTCTAATGACTTCTTATTGTTAACTTACTCGGGGAAAACATTTGAACTAATCGCTCAGATCCAACTTATTATACCCTCATTCTGTGTTACGTTGAAAGTAAGCTTCTTGCTACTAATGTGATAACCTGAACTCCCACTGAATAGAAACTATTTGACAGTTGGCATGAAACAGAATGGCATAATTTAGTCTTCAGACAGGCTATCACAAATTCCACAGCACTTGGAACTGTAAAATACAATTAAAATCAAACGCATGTTTCAGAAGATCAGCCTTTTCAACCTCACCCAAGACCACTAAATTGTAGAGGTAACAACAGTTACTGAATACCATAATACAAAAGATGTTTTCTAGTTAGGTTGACTGAGACAGCACCGTACATTAGTCACAAAAGTCACAACAGCGACCGAGCACACACACAGCAGTGATTGCTAGTGTTGTACATTGACACTCGTTTCGTCTGGCAACCAGTGACACTGACTGTAATGCTGCAGAGCCCTCATGAGTGTAAAACGTATTATTTGATCAGGTAGCGCGTCCATCACTGCCCAGCCATCAGCAGCAGGCCGCGGGCTTCTGCCATGGGTAATCATTCAGGTAAAGCACACGTGTTGGCTGACGGAGAGAGCTGCGCATGCTGTGCCTCCGTGCTGACTCCAATCGGTAAATCAGGCAGATTCTGATCAGGGACAATTAGAATCAGGCTGAAAGCTCGTTTCACTTTTCCCTGTAGTATAGTACCATTATGCAGAATCAACTGCCCAAATGCTGGCTGTAATTTTTAGCAGTTCCTTCTGATGGCCTTCCCAATTTGCCTTTCTGGGCAAATTTTCTATATACCTCAAAAACTCTGGCCTTCATTTATGCCAAAACTGGCATCACTTATTCACATCTCCAATTTATATTATGTGAGATGGAACTTAGTGAGCCAGCACATTCTTATTCCTGTACCAACCATATTGAATCAAATTGGTTTCGCTTCCCTTATGACACCAACATCTGAGATGGCTTATACCCTGAAACATATCTGCATGCCAACATTTTAATAATGGGACTCTGTGCTGGTCTAACACCTTGTACCAGAAAAATTGACTCTAAAAGGTTTTCAGAAGATCTACTTAATTTCCTCTTACTCCTAGTATTATGGAAAAACTTGGAGCTAAACATCCCATAGATGAAACTAATTTTTTGGAAAAAGAACTGAATATTCAACTCTTTAAGTATCTCAGAGCTACTCATACACTTTCTAGTTTCCAAATCATGCAACTGAGCCTACAGAGGCTTAAGAACATCTCTAGCAGTGCACCCATTGGTGAAACTTGTCACTCTCTTGGAAAAGTTGAAGTTTTTTTCATTGTTTAGGCCACTAATTAAAGTGACTAACTTACTGATTCATACATGATCAAGTGTTTGCAGAAAACAGGGCTAATTACTGCAAATGTAAAATTAAATTACTATAACCAACAAAAGAATAATTATTGAGAAGGTACCTGGGCATTCAGCTTCCTATCAAATATGGAAGTTCCATATTTATCCATATATGTGCTGAGTATGTAACCTTGCATGTGCTATGTTATATCCATAACAATAAATAACTTAAAAATAAATTTAGATTTTTACTGTAACAAATATTCCTGTGATTACTGCAAATTAAAATACTGTTTCAGCTAAACAATTAGAAGTGAATTTATGATATGGGCTTTAATGAAGCATTAATTTCTTTCAAATTTATTTTGCAAACTTACAGTTCTCATGTTTAGCCACCATACATTAAAAAGAAAAAAAAAACTGAGGGAGAAAGAAAACAAATTTTGTTTCATACTCTTAAATACGCCTCATAATTCCTAAATATTCTAACAAGTAATTTAGAAAGGAAGCTTATCTCTGAAGTAATTGAGAATTATGCCAGAGAGATAGGATACTGCTATCCACAACCTCACAAAACTTCCTTACGTGAACACAAAGAGCCACTGTTATTTCTAAACCTCAAGAGTGCAGAAGACTTGCTTAATATTCTAATAAGGAAAGTGTTCATGCTGTGGAATTGCAGCACCTCACATCTCCAATTAAAGAATGGAAGTCAATAATAACTAAAAAAAAAATTGTATTAAAAAGGTTCCTAAAAATACTTTGAAGTGCAGCTATTTATTTCAGAAGTTCAAGAAAAATAAAATTGGTGATAAACCTACAGATTTATTCCCGTCATACTTATTAAGAACATGAAATATGTCTACCGTATTCTTACATTACAAATGTAGAACCAATATCATGTAGAGAACACCACTCATTAAAGCCCCTAACAGGTACTGTGAACTTTAGCTTTCAACTCTATGAATAATGGGTGAGCTCACAGTCAGACAATGTAAACAACAAACATACTGGGAAACATTACAGTCATACCGTACTGCATCCTACAGTGTTTTAGTTGGAAAGAGTTTTACAATTCTAATGCCATCCTCTGGAAGGCATTAAAATCACTAGCAACCAATTTTATTACTACTTTTTTATCATGTATTATTACAATCTCTCAAATAATAAAACATAGTTGTCCACTATACTATAATTAACACAACATCAAACTAATTACGATCGGGATGCTGTGGTAGTATATGGGTTCATTAGTTTCCTGAGGAGACAATTAAGGACTTGCAAAAATTATGTGTTTCCAGTGAAGCACATTATCCAGAAGATTTATAAATCCACCTATTTACAAACAAACTGATCCATTCAATAGATGATCCAAACTGCCTTTGCAAAGGTAGCTTTAGGGACTGATTTCTAAGGTATTTTCAGATTTGTTGAATGCATCCCTACTTCCTGACACTTCCTTTGAAAACTTCTCTGTTCCTTCTAGTATAAGATTTTCTCACTTAGCTCACCCCAAGCATCTGAAACAATGATACGCGTGTATCTCGCTGCAGAAAATTAACTCTTCTTGCTCTTCATTTTCATCTAATAAACTCTCTCTCCTGCTCAGTGTGAACATATTTTGTTAAAACAATGGCAAACATTATCTAAAAGGCGAAAGGACCCTTGTATATGACGGACACTAACTTGCCATTTTAAGCAGCTTTTCATAAGAAAACCCTCATCTAGTGAAGCAACCACTCATTCATCTTGCCAATCACAGTGTCACTTCTGAACAAATCAGACTTACCATTTTCATTATCACACTCCCACTATGTTTTCCTCAAGGCTAAGAAGTTATTGAATTGTATCAACATTTTCATCCATGCTCTGACTAAAATAATTCAACTGTGCAGTGTCACAACTTCCATCAAAATGGGAAGAAATTTCATATTCAAGTGTTTAAAATCGAATCTGTGATGATACATCATTGAACGTATTTTATGCCTATGTCTCCACTTTATGAAACATAGTACCTATGTTTGTTGGTGTTTTTGGCACATCATAGTACCTATGTTTGTTGGTGTTTTTGGCATATCACTAGCTACAGTAGCTACATCTGTAGTGTGCTAGCCCTTCAAACACCACTTTCAGGAGAGAGGTTTGACTTCCCAGCACTGAAAAAAAAATAGATTTCTTGACCGAAAAAAAAAGAAAAAAGAAAAGAAGATAGTATTAAACAGATAAGAATTCTTGTTTGAATTTAGGATATTTATCTTGTACTGCATTATTTTCCATGGAAATATTCCCTCTTAATTAAAACTCATGTGGCTTTATGGACGATAATCTTGTCCCTCATGAAGGTCATGCAAGTTCTGTTACTGATTCCAATATGACAACCAATGTGCAGCCCCTCTGGATAGACAAGCGTGAAGCTTTGATATATCTGCAGTAACAGAACTACTGAAAAATTCTTGCTCTGGTCTATAGTTCTTCCTCTATATCTCCTCTCCAGTTCACGTGAAAGATCTTAGGCCTCATGTCTGTTTGCACAGCAAATGAGTAAACAATATGAATGCACTGCACACTTTGGACAATTACACATCAATAGAGTATCCACAACACCAACAATAACATCTGAATGGGATGGTCAAAAATGAGCTCAGTAAGTTGTATTTCCTAACCACCTTTAATATTTTTGACTGTGAAATCTTCACTGTGATAGATATTTCACTTCATTAGTACGCTTTGAATAGTAAGCAAGCAAATGAATTATTTAAACTTGACTGCAAAACGATCATGAATTTCTCTTTCATCTCTGAAGCTTTCAAACATGAGGTAGGAGCACCATCAGATTTAGGCAACCTCATTACTTCAAGTTGTATTCTTAGGAACAAATCTGTCTTTAGAAAGGGATTACATTTACATGTAAAATCAATTAATTCAGCAAGTAAGATCTGTTACATCTTCTCTCTTTAAGGAATTGCAGATTATTGGATTAATTTTGTTATTCACTAGTATCTGTAGAACATCAGATGCTTGCAGTTCTAAAATGCTACCCTTATTTTCAGGACAGCTACTGTTTTCTCTAGGCAAAACCGAAGCATTTGTAAAAAAGCTTTTACTTGACTATTTGCCACACTGGCAGTAATATTAAAGAGTTTAAAAACTCAACGGACAGTAAAAATTGATTCTACACTTCTGCCTAAAAGCAATGATTGCACAGTAATGGTTTCAAATGCAAGATGAAAGTCTTTCTTTCAAACATCACGGAGTTGATGCTCCTCTTCCATTTCATGAAATAATTGAAACCGAAAGAGGAATCAGAGGACCTTGTTCACAGCAGTTTCTGACTGCAGATACTCCCCGACACAGAGACTTCATAGCATGAGGAAATTCACCGTGAGGGATCAGAAAGGAAGCCAATTCCTGCCATTCTCTTACTGGTTCACTTTGGTGAAGTCACCGAGATATCTACTGGGAATCCAATGCCTACTCCTGTATAAAGTGAAGTTTCCACTAAACACAAAAGCCCTAGAGTTCACTTAAATCTAGTACTCAGACTTAAAAGGGACTTAGCAGTAGGCACGGTCTTCAGAGGAAATGAAGGATCAGGAAAAGGACTTTAGAACTATTCTATAGGGTCTACACAAAATTTAAGTGCATAAAATTTAAGTGCAGTAGAGCTTTTACACAGGAAGATTTCATTTTAGAATGAGTTCACCCTAAGCCTAAAGAGTCACTGCCACTCCATGCAGTGGCATGTCATCTGTATATTAGATGTGATCATGTACATATTGAGTCATTTTACCTGCTTTCCCTAAGCAAGCCTTGCAGAGTTAACACCGTGAGTGAACTAGAGTTACTCCCACTTTACACTTAAAAAATAACAGAGTTAACACCATGGGTGAAGTAGAGTTACTCCCAGTTTACGCCTAAAAAATAAACCAAAGGCCCATCATCAGGTTTTCAAAACACTTTACGAAGTCCAGACTCTATCCTCCATTAAGGTTATGTAATTAAATAAAACATTATCTATTACATTGGGAGACATTAACAAACATACTTTTACTAAACTTGGTGACATTAAGTGCTATTTCCAATATGCAACATGCAAGTGATGCTTCCTTATTTGAAAGACCTGTAGATCTAAAGAATAAAGTAAAAAGAATGGCTGTTATGGTTCAGAGCAAAGATCAAAAGATACAGCCCAATATCCTGTCTCTGACAGCAAACTGAAGGTGAAGCTTAGGGAAAAAGGACAAAACAGGTGGATATAATGCAGTTTTTCTCCTCCCTAGCTTTTAACAGTCAGCAGTTTAAATGCTGTTCTAGCAATCTAAGAAGTTATATTACCAAATTCTTGGCTGTTGTACGTGATGTTCAGCATAATATTTATGTGTAGGAAAACAGATTTTCATTCAGAATTAGGAATATTTTGTTTGGCTTTGTGTCGTAAAAGTTGGGTCCCATTTGAGTCGATGCTTGTAAATATGTAAAAGGAAATCTAAATAGATGAATAGGGCATTTAGGACAGTAGGCAGGATGGAACATTTAGAAAATTTATTTACTGACAGAACTGGCACTGAAAAAGCGTCTTGCTTTCCTACTCTTTTGCAACTTTAAATGCTCAAACAGTATCCAAGACAACAATTTCTACCAAAATGTATACATCGAAGTTCCTTCCTTTAGCCTGGGCTTTATGATTTCTGTATTTCATCCATATCACACCGTCTAATTATATAATTAGCCCTTGTAATACACAGGCTATTACATAATCTCAGGTGTAACACAGACATAATCATTAACATTTTCATCTGTCCTGAATAACATTTCTTATCAGCAATTACTTTTCATGGCCTGTAGCCAAATGAGTAGAAATAACGCGAAGGCAGGCAGACAAAGATCATAAGTGTGGGTCTGATATATGCAGTGTTTTATGCTAAAACTCGAACGCATACTTATTTTGGAAGCCCATATTTGTATTTTTCTTCAGACTTACCTGCCTGCCCTTGGGAAGTTGCTACTGTTGTCAGAAAAAAATGGCAAAAATAGCATGTTAGAGCAGCAAGTGACACTTATTTCCAAGGGTTATGTTATACAAAATATGTCCTGCTCATGAGCAGCTAAAGCACAAGGCTTGTCAACTGACTATCACCACCACAATAGACTGTAAATGTGATTGCAAGGGTTGCTTCTGCAATATTTTAAGAGGGATGGCACCCTCAATCACTAATGGATAGTTATATGCGTACCCATATCATCTAGTTCAGTTTCACAGACTGGATTTTATTACAGACACCTTCTGTCACTACAGTGGATCACTGCCAATCCAAACCATTGATCCTGCAGTAAGTATCTGACTCCTGCTGCAATGCAACTGTTAAAGTTTCCCTCATTCAGTAAGAAAGCAGGCCATGCTGGAAGGCAGCCATACTATTTAAGCTGTAGAGATGCACATATGTAGTTTTAATTTTTCCAGTCAAACTTATTATAACAAAGTTGAAAAGTATAAAAATATTAAACCAAATGCAATAAGGACTGGGAATGTCAGTGTGGCATCGTGTCTGTGTAATTTGTCAGACTACTTAGAATGGCAGGCTACTGTATTTAAGTTTCAATATCCTATTTTTCCGGCAGAGATGGTAGATTCTGATAAGTGAAAAATGAAATAGTTCATTTATTTTTTTTTAAACATTCATAAATTCACATATTCAGACTCCAAGCCCCAAAACTGACAGACTCTTAATTCTTAAGATTAGAAACTGCAAGCCGTCATATTGGTACAGAGAAGAACACATGCTCAAAAGTAGTTTTAGCCTGGTATTGTATGTCCTGCTTCTTGGTAGCACAGGCTGACCTAACTAATTTAATGCCGTAGTCTCCACAGAGAAAATCTGTGTTAAGTATCGAAGGGTTCAAGAATTTATGTAAACATTTGACAGTGGTTCCAAAACTGTTTTCTATCTATCTGATGGGTTTGGTTGTTTTGGTTATTTTTTGTTTTGGTTTGGTTTTAAGTGGACTCCAAACATTCCCAAGGAGTATTTCTTTCCAACTGCCCCTCCACTACACTCATATTCTTTTTTCCATTCTGGTTGTCTTCTTTTCTCTGATTCTTCTAGTACAAGTCTGAATACTTACATACAACTATTCCCTCTGAACCACTCCCTACCTATTCTTCACATATAGTTATAGTTTAGTAATTCTCAGGACTTGGGGATGAAGGAGACAGTACTCTCCAAGATGACCACAAACAGTTTCTGTGAGGATGTAAAATGTAAAACTCATCATCTCCCCATTCGTCCTGCTTACCTGCGCTGCCCTGCCCTCTCCTTTCTGCTCCTGAAGTTCCCTTTCTCCCCTCTGTCTGCCTGGCGCATCCTATAATCCTGGCGCTGGCAATGATGGAAGCACCCTATGAGGTAAAGAAATCTGTAGTAACATCTATTATAAAGAATGGGATACAGGGGATGCAGGAAGAGCTAAGAAAAAAAATAATTTTACAATTTATCAATTAATTGTTTAAAGGGCATTATTCTTGTTTCTCAGATTCTTGTGTCTGAAGAAAATAAGGGGAAAGAGACAATCATAAAAAGCTAGCAGGGTGAAAACCTGAAATGTATTCTTCCAAAAGGACCCAAAGTCAAAGACTCTGGAAAAGAATTGCTTAATTTGGTGCATCATTTATAAGAGATCAGCTTTATGTAACCTGAACCTTTACAGAGTTTAGCAACTGACTTCAACTGGCTTATACCATAATATCTTAGAGGTATAAACGGTGCAAATTTTCTTTGATGCAGGAAAGGGAGCTGGACACCTGTCTTATCTTCCCTGAATGCATTCCCTGAAAGGAGAAAGAAGAAGGGAAAAAGAGAAAGAAGAATGTGAGGTTGCAATAAGACGTCATGGGCCAATGACTTTTCTAGCTGCCCTTTTTTTGTTGTTGTTTTCATCTTTCCTCAGTTCTTCATAAATATTGTTAAGGTACCTTACTTTCACACATTGTGCCTCAACAGCTATTAGAAACATTTTAATTATAATTTGAAAATATTTTGGCCAGTTTTCTTCAAAGTAGAAAGTGACAGACTCCATTTATATAAAATAAAACAAAACCAAACCACTGCATCTATAGAATTTGCCATGGAAAGTGTTCCACACAGCAAAACTCTTCTCTCCAGCACTCGTGTTTGTGATGAAAATCTTTAAAACATGATTTGAAATTAAGCCAGAGATTAATTTTGAATGGTGAGCATCTGATCCATTAATAGCAAACCCAGACACTAAAGAAGTAGTACCATTAACTACACATAACTACTGCCAAAAACATGTCAAAAGTTTAAGACAACCACTGAAGACCCTTAATTTCGTAATGCCTAATGGTCCAAATGAACTTTGCTACTAAACAGATTCCAGTTTTCTCCTAGGATTGTCTAATTATGTAGCATTCACAGTCAAAAATGAAGAGCTCACTGGGGAAAAAATAAAATAAATAAATAAAATAATCCATCACAATAATGGCAGCAAACAAAGAAATGCCAACTTATTGCACGGACTACATACTGGTTCTTTTTGTAATTGCATTCATGTTAAGCATGCTATTTACAGGATTAAGTAAAGCTGACAGAATCTGCACTCCATTGCCTCAGAGTGTAACAACATCCAAAACCATGACATGAAGTCTTGGAGTCATATTTCATGCATCATTCTGCAATATAAATAACTGCTATTGGAATATATCACAAAATAAATGTAAATTATAATTGCACCTACTCTGAGTTATATATACATTAATAACGGTGTTACTAAAGAGTGCAAATAACGAATCTGTTTCGAAGTCATTTGAGTGTTTTTTAAAATTCTACCCAGTAACTGTAATGACGTTCAAAAAGCTCTGATCTAAGTTCAGTAATGAAATTGCATTGACAGATATTTTGCCCAGTGCTTATCAGTCAGGTAACAAACAGGATTAACACTTTTTAAATATTTATGAGGCAGGAAGAAAAAGGAACTGTGCTCACAGAGAATGTATCACTTCTTTTAAAGAACTTAACGTTCCTTGATATCAGCAAGAGTAATTTGACAAGGCTGACAAGGGGGAAAAGCAGGTGGGCAGGAAATCTTGATTCACAGCTCTGTCAATTCATCCTCAACAACCTTGTTATGTGGCTGAATAAGTGACAGTTCGGGATATTTTAAATAAACACCCCCATTGACTGTTGAAAACTACTTTTCTCCTCTACAGCAAAATCATTAAAACTCCTGCGAAGAAGTTGTCAGATTTTTCCACCTGCTATCAGAAAGAGCAAAAAGTCAAGCTCTAGCAAGTCTTGAAGCAGGTGTAATTTTTTTTTTTTTTCACAGCACTTACATAGGCTGCAGTGTTAGGAGATGACACTGTAACAGAGTAATGGGTATCCACCACCGTGTGTTGTCACTGTCCTGCACTGCAGGTACACTCTGGTAACCAAGACAAGAAGCAGCATAGAACATACATGCTGATGTCTCAGAAACAGAACTTTCTACTCATTGAGCTAAATGGCAGTCTCTGGTGACTGCTACTAATTTTTTGCAGGTTGGCATTTACATGAAAAGAATGAACCAAGGGAGAAAAAACAGAATGAAAAAAACACTTTACCAATACAAAGCTAAACAACCTAACAGAGTGTAACTAACTACGTAACAGTCTCCAAACATAAGCAGAAATAATTTAACTCAAAGTAGTAGTCTTAAGTCAGAAGAAAAATCTCCCATTCAACGAACTCCTGGGAGAAAAAAATATAAATATTAAAAAAAAAAAATATATAAGCAATCCCACATGCCTCCCCCACTTCCCTCAACAATCCAAGAAAAAAAATAATCTACAATGGAATAAACTCATCCTACTAATCAAAAAACAGGGCTGCTCAGAATTAGATCTTGCTTCTTGAAAATCTGGCTTTTACACCTCTGTGTGTTTCTGTAAAAATGTAAAGAAAGGATGATTAACAATGCATACAATCTTCTTGAATGTAAGACAAAATGTAAGAAATATTTCTAATTTGTTTTTAGATCTTGAAGAGAAAAGCATCAAATAATTTTACTCAAATATGCTAATAAAGAAGATTCTGATTCAGCCTGGTTAATGGAGAGCTACACTGCCTTAGACAACTTATAGAAAAAAGCATTTCCAGGCTTCCTGGTGTGACTGCATCCAAAGCATTTGAGCAAGCCTAATAAACAGTGTCAGGGTGACGCTTCCCCTTCTTGCTTCAGTGGAATGGTGTTTGTAGAAGGTTACGTTGTCTGACAACAACTTTTTCATCACCAAGCAAGAAAAGTGCCTGTAAATTGCCTTTCGGAACAGGTGTGGATGGCAGAGATGTTGCTTCTCCCATTCTGTTCCATTTCTCCCATTGACTCTTCAAATATATATACAAATATACAAGCACCTTAGGTCTTTGTTGTCCTGTCAGCCTTGCAAAAGAAATGACAATAAAAAGCGCAATAAATTAGTGCAATAAAAGCCTTATTTTGCTTTCTCTTAAGTTTGGATGAAGCTTTGCATTAGCATTTAAGAGAGATAAGGAAAAGATTGGGTTAAAGGACAAAACTGACTTAGAAATTCAATTCATCTGCACTTTCAATGGATTGTAATTCCTACACCTTACAAGTATTTTGAAAGGCATATGTTATATGTCGTGTTAAGAAAGTGTAACATAATTCTGAATTAATTTAGGTGCTGATAAAAGATTAATTTTAGTAAACTTTTAGTCTCATAACTGACTCAGAGAAGCTTTTCTATGAGCATGCCTTGTGCATGTGCTATGCCAAGCAGAACTCGCTCATCTCTGGTAAGTGGTATTACTAACAGACGCTACTTCAAATAACTTCCGTATTTCAATTTAAAGTTGATTTCTCTAAAAAAATACAGGATAAATTATGGTCTCCTATCCTTTTCAATATTTATGGTTTTTCCAATATTTCTTTGTGTCACCTGACAGATAGCAATGATGTCAAGCGTCATCATTCATACAGGGAGTTTCCAGTACCATTCATATGTTGCATGGTTCTCAGTGGAGTTGCCCTCCCTAGTTCTATAAAATCAATTGCAGACTTGAAACATTCTGCAGAGACCACAATGAAAGCAATCATTCTCATAAATAGCTCGGTGAAATTTTCTTCACTCTTTAAATTCAGGAAGGGGAAAAGGAAGCAGATAAAACAGCACAGTGGAGAAAGAGCTGCTACAAAGCATTTATAGCAATATTTATGAAACATTCACAGCAAGTTATACCAGAAAAGGTCTAAAAACATTAAAAATGTTAATAGTATATTTATCAATGTATTTATCAATCACTCTCAGGTGATGCATATGTTATCCTGTATATAAAGCAAAAGGACAAGGAAAGAAAACTATTCCTAGAATGTTCAATATCAGAGCTATGCAAAAGACAGCAGAAAGTATCTTTGGAGAAAGTGCAACAACAAAGGAGAAATTATAGGGGCCTTGGAAATCAGTGCCTGAATGAACATGCAGGCTAGCTATGCTTCAGGACCCCGTTCTTCCCCTATTGCTTTTGAAGTCAAATACATAAAAGAACTGCATAAAGTAAAAGATAACAAATGTAAAATCCAGAATGTAAATTTAGCAAAAAAAAAAAAAGAATTATCTAAAATACAGAACTATGTAAAATCTCAGCAGAGCCACGGTGAATGTAGCAATACTGATAGGTCTTTTTTGATCTAGTGCTAGACAAATCTGTTGCTTGACAAGAAAGAAAAATCATATAAAAAGCATATTATATATTAAACTTCACATGTTTAAGTGAGAAAGACCATAAAACCTCCCTGCAAAATCCACCTTCTCTTTGGACACCCATCTCTGAAGAATTTTCATTCATGAAATGCATTGCTACTAACACAAGCATACCCACAGAATAAAAGAGTCAACTATCAAGCTAAAACATCAGTATTAGCCGGATAGTTTTGATAAAACTTTATATATCATTCTACATGGAAAAAAATATTGATGATGGCAGAGAATGACGTACGCCAGTAGTAAGAGGTGCAGAGTGAACTACCAGCTGAAAGGAATTCAGAGTAACAACAGCAAGGGTACTCCAACTGATCCATTTCCACAATTTTTTTCTAAATAAAAGAATTAAGTATTTATGTGAAGAATAGCCTCTATTTTCCCCCGATTACAGATTTAATGTAGCAATTATCAGATGAAAATTTTATGCCCTGTGTTATGCATAAGACTAAGTTAAAATGATAGTTTCTTGCTCTTAACATTTATAAATCATTTTGAATGGATGTTTTGGTGATTGTTAACAGGCTTTTATTTCTATAGCAGAAAGAAGAGGAACCTAACATCTCAATTAGACATTCTATAAATATCTATAATATGCTTAAAAATATGCCTCTTAATGGCAACCAAATGTAGGACATTACAGAGATGATAACAGATTTCTTAATTCAACTTATGTATAGCCATTCAGTGCAAGAAAACCTCATTTTTCCTGAACTGGTAACCCAAAAAGTCTTGTAACTTTCAAGTTTCACAAAATGAAAATAAAGCAATACGTGTTCACAGTTAGATATTGTTCATAATTACCTAATATCTTCTAAGTGCCAGTTAGGTGCAGCTATGCAAATAAACATAGAGCCAGAACAAGAAATGTTTTGTTGGAAAAGGCAAGATTAACCTCATGCATGTATACAATGTCACATTCTCAGCGCAAATCTGTGAATAAACCACCAGAAAAATCTGTCTATCTCAGGGGGCCATTGGGCTACACAGCAGGTGCAGTTGCAGCTAACTCTCCTTTTGGCTGCTGGTCCACAGACACTAGCCCAGAGGTGCAGAAACAGGCAGAGCCATTAATATACATGCATAAATTTGTTTCTAACCAACCTTCACCATCTTTAGGAGGAGCCAGAAACATGTCAGATTGTCCACATAACTTCATAAATTTACTACTAAAAAAGACAGATCACACTGGGCATAGGAATGTTAAGCAATTGCCAAAGCTATTTTCCTTCTAAAACCTAAACCAATTGCTTAGCTGCATAAAAACTTCCAATGCAAATAAAACCTGTCAAATGTTTACTCTGTCCTGAGGAGACAAGCTAAAAATAAAATAATATAATAATTTAAAAAAGAAACACCTGTCATACTATTTCTAAAAACGGATACGTTTTTTTAAAAATGTAAAATGATAATCTCATGACAGCACCCAAGGGCAGCAAGAGTTCAAATCACTCAGCGTGAGCACAGGCTCTTTCCGGCTTTTAAGCTTCTCGCTGAATAGAACCGCTCTAGGGAAACCCAACGCATGATAAGCAGGTGCCAGGCAAGAGGTCCCAAATATTCTGCTGCTCTCCCGAATTATCTCTTCTTTTTCTGAAAGCTACTACAGTGATCATGAAGCTCTAAGTATTCCGCACCAGGTTTCCTCAGACAAGTCTTGGTTACTGGAATGATATATCACGTTCAGTCCAAGTGCTGCCCAAAAGCTAGCAGCAGGAATGAAAGCAATTACAACAGAAGGCTGGCATTGCTTACAGAAGAGGATGCACGTTTCTTAAAGGGCTACAAAAGAAGTTTTGAATCACCTTCAGGTTTTCTTTCCTTGTCATATAGACAACTTAGTAGCAAAACTGACCAATGGTGACAACGTGCGCAAGATGTTTATAGCAGGTTTAAACAGGACTCAGATACACAAGCGTAAGAGAAGCTTCACAACACCACAAATTCAGAACAGACTGCAGTGAGGAAAAAGAAATCCAAATGGAATTATTTCCCCTCAAATTTCCCACCTCAGTTCAGATATCTTGGGAATTTTAGACTCTTTAGCAGCATCAGAACAAAAAAATCCTGCAGAAAACCGATGGGAAAATCTTCATAGTCACTGAGTCATTATGATGCTTAAGGAAGGTGGCTTGCTAGTCTGAAGACAATGACACATACACATTCCTTACAGGATAGATATGTCAAGTCTTCCTAGGAATTCATGTGGACTTATTCGTATCAAACATCTGGCTGTTAGCCAAAATCTGCAGGAGGTGCCTTTGATGGAATTCACTCCAACCAGGTTTTCAGACACAGAAGTAATACAATACGCTTTCATTTGGGAACTGATGGGAACAGCCACAAGCCGTAACTGCTTTCAGTAATTCAGTGCTTGAAAGGAAGTGTTTATATCATTTCATTTATAGTAGTCATAACAATTTATATCACTTTGAAGGTGCAGGGAACATCCTAGACTGTTCACTAGCTCTTCTACCTGCTCCAAGACAGAATCTTCCTCCCTTTGCTGCCATTTAGCCATCCTCTCTTTTTCCTTTTTTTCTTCAAGAACGTTCAGAATTAAACCTTCAATTCAGATGAGTAAAATTACTTTTGCTTGGTTCATGCACAAAAATTGTAGACTTTATCTATTTTTCCATTTGCAACTATGCATTTATAAAATAATTTGTTCTACAGATACGTATTTTTTCTGCAGATACATACATGAAAATCTGAAAAAATAAAATGCTTTCAGAATTGCTTAGGCCACATTAGAAAAAACGTTGATATTTAAAATCCAGAAAACTAAAAACATTCGATGATACCATAGGCAGCTGGAATAAATTATTTGGAGAACTCTGTCATACAGGCAGCTACAAAGCTAGAAGTTACATAAATTAACAGTTTTCAAGAAGAGAAGGCAGAGTATGGATTTAATTTCATACCAAATTTTCTGTTCTAAAATTCTAGGTATCTGTGCAAATTATCTACATACACAGAAGTAATTGAGCCTAGGAATACCATTTCATAGAGGCCAAGCCTCATCATGCACAACACAAAAATAACATTAATCTTTCATGCTGCAGACTCATCTCTCTTACATCTTGCTCCACACCAAAAGCCTGGGAGCATGAAGAGATGAGCATTATACTGCAGCACACTTTCAGTTCCAAACATCTCAAACAGTTTTAGAACTGCAAATAACATATGTTTAAGACAGGGAATTTATTGCTGAATAAGAAATATATAGGAAGTAACAGAGAGTTACAAATAATATGAGGGAGACAGGGTGGTTTTCTGTTTAAGCAGGAAACCACAAAGCAAGAAGCCTACTTATTTGATTATGTCAGGGCAGTCTCAAGTCTCAGTTTTCTCACCCGTAGAAGAGTATAACATTAAATTACATCATGTGCTTCTAACACCTCAGATGAAAAACAAAGATGTGAGAATATCATTAAAGACAGCTATTCTTGACTTGGGGTTTATAAAAAGATTGTTCCATTATTTTTCGTATTATACTCATCTTTTTAGAACACACATAATTGCATTGCTCTGGGTGATTTGATTATGTGTAGGAGTAGTGCTTAGAATAGGCTGGAGGCCTGTTTCTAATGTACTTCTTAGATACTCAAATCTTTATTGCAGGTATTAATGTTTGGATATAACATTCCCTGGATGTATCCAATTAATGGGTTTATTAATTTCATTACTAATAACCATAACGTCCTTCAATAGACAAGATGTTCCGTGGGTTTTGTTATCTGCAGCGTAAAAAGGCAAGTGGACAGCAGATCCCCTATCAGGAACTCGCAATAAAGAAATTGTTCTGTTAAGAAAGACAGCAACAAAGCTTGGTTCCTGAAGGATTTATAATACTTCATCTGCTACCTTCCTACTGGATAGACCAAATGTCTGTATATGTCTTGCTGCCTTAGGAAACCAGACTCTAACTTGGTAAGTATTTAGCCTAATTCTATTTGCTGCTGATGTAGGCTTGCTCTTCAGTGGGAAAAACAGTTTTTCCTGCTTTAGATGATGGAAACAAAAATTGCACCACTTTCACTCCCGTAGCCTAAGGTAGGTCAAAGTCTCTACATATCACATAGGAGTGTTACAGGAGTAGAAGTGGGTTCAGTGCTGTTTCATATGGGTTTCCATCTCCACCACTTTCTGATAAAGGGCAATAGTGAGACAGGTAACCACAGAAGAACAGAAGGCATACCAAAAGGCAGATGAATGACTTAAAATATTTTCGTAAGTAATAAGTTTAGCAGCTGTAGGAGTATTCTTTAAGAAAATTACTCATCAAGTTAGCTTAAAGCCAACATAAGTTAGGCTTTATTAGGTTGGCTCACGGCAGTAATGTCAGCTATTGGTATTCTGCAAAAATGACCTTGATACAAAGTTCAGAATACCCCACTACACACGCAGAAAGAAACCAATTCAGGTATATTACATTTTAAATGATCACACTTAACACCGGACTGAACCAGCTTCTTTTTCAAATGGACACATTATGACAACCTTGAAAGAAGGTATTCACACTAATAGGCTTTTTACTATGTAATTCAATAAAATTTATGTTTATGTGGTGTCCTTCATACAAGCGTATTAAAAAAAAAAATCTTTGCAGTCAACAGTCAGTTGAAGTGAAGACAACAGCAGGCAAACAAAACAACACAAACTGACTGTCACATGGGGAAAAATGACCATGTTCTAAGTAGACAGCAACAAGGAAAAAAGCAGAAAAGCCCACACTACCTTTGATGAGGTATTAGATGAATGAAGATGAATAATGAAGTGACTGTATAAAATACATTACGTTGATTGTGCATTCTGAAAGCCTTTTCTTTCGTTAATCCAAGACAATCAGGGAGTCAAAAAGGTTAATATGTAATGATAACAAAAATGGAAGTGGAAAGAGCAAAATGTCTTTTTTCTTTCCTCTACACTTGTGCCTTTCCATAGACACTAGTGATAATCTGGAAGTTGAGCTGAGGCTCTTTTCTTGCCTAGTAGCTTCCTAAGTGGAAAAAGGGATAATCAAAATGACAGCTAAACATTGTTACTTCCTCAGGGGAAAAAAAACAACCAAACCAAACCAAACCAAAACCCACTATCAAACTACACAGGCAAATTATTAAACAGCACAGTATTATTCTTTCTCTAAGTATTCTCAGAAGGAATGATAGATGACTGCTATAAAGTTGTGCTTTCCAAGTGTGAGATATGACTTCATAAAATGATGTGAACTACAAGTGGAGATGGGGAGACAACTTAACTCTTTACCTTAGAGAACACTGAATCTCCTTTGCTTCTGAAGTGCAACATTTAAGAGATATAACTGTTAATGTAACTTCCTTCAATGTTCAGTTCTGAACAAATCCATTTCTAACACTAACTAATGATACAAGTTTTAAAAAGTTCTCTTATGTTGAAGACTTCAGACAACACTTGCGGTAAATGTCATGCCTGTGACTTCATGTTTGAGTCTGCCTATCAAGGCTGTTACCCCAGACCTGTATCTGTGCTTGTGCACTTTTTTGTTACAGAGGAAAGGACCCTTGCAAGTTTATTAACAGCAGTGCACACAAAAAATACTTGCAATTATAAACACAGAAGAAATACAGTCACTAGCATGCTTTCTTATGCTAGGCTGAGGTGTAATTTCTTGGGATCCGATGCAGAAACCACCTGTTCAAGTCTAAAGAATACAACCAAACCTAAAGCACAAACTAGGAGCAGCTAAAGTAGAGCACGAAGAGAAGTTCTGTGGAGGAATTAGAGTGACTGAGTCCCAGCCAGCTCTGCTACAGGTCAGTTCATTACCCCTAAAGACTTTGATGCTTTATACCAACTCCTTGTGGCCTTATTTCAAACAGTAGTAGCTTATGCAGTTTCTTTTGAGCTTAAGAGCTATAGTATAGTATAGAGAGTTAATACAGGGATCTGGTCCCAAATCATTAATTAGGTCAATAATTTAAGTATTTATTAAAATACTACCTACTGTCCTCTTCTTTGATCAGAAAAAGATAGTCACTAACGGAGGCTTTAGAAAAATGTGTGTTTCTCTGAAATACTGAAATTACTGAAAATACAACAATCGCAGAATTATAGAATCATCTAGGTTGGAAGGGACCTTTAAGATCATCGAGTCCAACCATCAACCTAACACTGACAAAACCACCACTAAACCATGTCCCTCAGCACCTCATCTACCTGTCTTTTAAGTACCTCCAGGGACGGCGATGCCACCACTTCCTTGGGCAGCCTATTCCAGTGCTCGATAACCCTTTTTGGTGAAGAAATAATAGTAATTTCCAAACAATTTGGGGAGTTTAAATGCATTTTCTTTCCAAAGTAAGGAAAAAAAAAACAAGACATGGAATTAATTCAAGTGCTTAGCAACTATTTTTTTCTTTTACATGAGCTCAAACTGTGAATAACCAAACTCACTCCACTGAGTTGGAAGAATAACTTCAAATTCCTGGGGTTTTGCTTCTAGAGAATTAAAGTGCTAACAAGGAATTAGTAAGAGTGTTACATATTTTTAAAACAAGGATCTACTACTTATCTCCTTTACGCCAGCCCATCGCTAGAAACTTACTGCCATGCAAGAGAGAACACACATACACAACATGAAAGTCTGGCTCTCTGATGGCACTGCATGCAGAAATCCCACAGAAGTCTCTGCGAATTACTCATATCCTAATTACAGAAGTGAACTGCGCACCACATCGAGCGCTTACACTTAGGGCCTATCTTGCCACTGCCTTTATAGCTTATGTAGACACTCGTATCAGTTGCAGTGATGTGGTGTAAAATGGTACTCCACCACGAGCAAAGAGAGAATTCTGAATTAATAGAGCTTTATATGAAAGAAGAGTCTCAAGTCACAAGCTAAAGGAGTGGAAAATGTGGCAAATCAAGTTTATAAACTCCTACTATCACCTCCTCCAGCTACATGCTTGGACTTTCTCATGGGAAATACTGTGTCTTCTTTAATTTACCTATCATCCAGCTTCAATCATGTCTATCTTCAAAGTAATAAAAATTATGCCTGCACTAGTTAGCAATGCTATGCACTAGTTTAAGGTGCAAGCTTCTGTGATCAGACTATAATAACTTGTGCCAGTTTCTCCTTGAATTATAGTTATTTCTGAAACAAGTTTTCCACATTCTTTCTGGCTACAGAAGGAGATGTAACAGTAATCTTTGTGCAAGGCAATTTGTAAGCTAAATTTATGTTCCAGATTTGCATGTTAAGTGCCTTACTGGTAAAAGCAGCTCTCAAAGACAGCATGTTTATGCTTCCATTTGTGCTTAAATTTGAATGCCAAAGCAAAGCCAAGTGAAAAAAACAGATTATTTTAGTTCTTTTTCTCTTAAGTCAAATATGGATTGCTTATTTTAATTATTGGCTAAGCCTCCTTTCTGAGGGGAAAAAACACCTAATAGCACTTGCAGGCTCTGCCTGGATAGTGTTATTTTACACTTGGGCTGTCTCCTCCACAGTTTGTACTCAGGACTATGTACACTTTTGAAAATCATGTTTAACGCACTGACTACTGTCTCTGCAACACCCCAAGATCGTATCTAATGAAGTCTATCCAGCTAGTTGTATATTTTGTTTATTTTATTTGGATGTGCTCTAAGTATGCTTTCTGTTTGTAATGGATGATCTACAAGCATGCTTTCTATTTGTAAAAGGAAGAGCATCACTATTAAAAGGGCTCATTTGTCACAATTTGAGATATTGTTGGTCTAAGTTGAAGACATATTCTGACATATATCTCCAGGTTACTCTAAGAAATAATGAACTAAGTATCTCTTTAGACATTTTAGTCTTGAAGCATAAATATTTACACACACATACACATATGACCAGCAGGATTGTGCTCCATGTCAGATGACCTTCCATATTTTGACAAGAAGCCCATCCTACACACTTCTGCCATAACACTATGCCCTCTTTTTTCCAAGTCCCATTACAATTTTATCTTTAAATTTCCTACTCTCACAGTTGCAGAATGGAGCTTGAAAATGGGGCTTTAGAAAGTCAAATCCCAGCAATCAACAAATTTAATTTTAAACCAGTCTCTGTACTCGTGGATTCTCACAGATACAGAGAAGATGATGGCTTCAGCCAGTAAAGGTCCCTGGCACTGAACAAAATGTAAATACCATACTTCAAAGGAATGAAGTTTTACATTATATTTATATTATGCATGTTTAGATATACTTATGTGTTTCATATATTTGTATTATATTAAATAAACACAAACTGATACACAAAAAATGCGACAAAATCTGATTACTTTTGGCTTACCCCAGCGTAAAAGACAGCTTTTCTCTTTCACCCACTCTCTCTCAAAGCAAGTGTTTCATGATGCAAAAATGTCCTTGTTTCTTACCTAATGAACTTTCTGCGGTGGGTCACGGGGGCCTGTGGGCCAGCAGAGCAGATGCCAGTGGGCAGCTGGGGCGACCAGAGGCCTGGGAAGGGCAAAGTAGCCCCCACAGGCACTCGAAGGGCCAAGGTGTTTGCTCGATAAACCTTCTAGCAAAACAGCTTTCTTCGAAACAGCTTCGTAAGCTCTGGGCATGCAGACTGATGGAAAACGGCCTAAGAGTCACTTAATGCCTTGTAGGAATTTTCTTAAAAGTCTGGCCTTGTAATTCTTTCTCTGAGGTGGTTTAATATTCTTACTGTGATTTGGTGTGCAAATATGGGAGAAGAGGCAAATGTAGCACGAAAATTAAACCTGAAAACTTCTTAAAAAATGCCACACAGTCTAATAATCCCTTCTTCTTGCAGGGGGATCTTTGCAACAGCTATCCATCAGAAAATTGTTAAATCTTCCCAGAGCTTCCTATTGGCCCGGCATGTGTGCCATGAGCTCACTCAGGTTAAAAAAAGTTTAAAAAAAGACGAGAAACAAAAAGGTGATTATCTCACGATTAAATGAAAAGCTGTACCGGGCCCAGCAGCAGGCGGGGGCTGCAGGGGTCCCTGTGAGGCGAGGCCAGGCCGGGCTGCCCCGGGCCGGTTCCGGCCGGCCCCAGCCGGCTCCAGCAGCCCCTGCGCGGGGCACGGCGGAGCCCCTCAGCCATGGGCGGGTGCCTCGGGGAAAGGGCCGCTAAGAACGGGCAGAGGCTGCCCGGCGGTGAGGGGAAAAGTGTGAGGAACAGCCCTGCCAGCCCCGAGGGAGAGCAGGAGGAGGGGCTCTGTTTGCGGCCCTCGCCGATATTCCCTAGAGACCCCCCGCCGGAGCAGGTGGATTCTCCTGAGGGAGCTGCAGCCTGTGGAGAGCCCCCACCAGGGAGCAAACACAGAGCAGCACTCCAAGGTAGTTTCTTGGAGTCCTCTCTTAAGTAAGTGCTTCTTGTCCAAATCACAAACATCCCATCCAGCCTTACAGATTTTTAGCTCTATAAGAGCAGAACAATACACACTTCAGGCCACCAGAGAAACTGCAGTTACTTTTTTCTTCTTTTGATTTCTCCTCAGTCTATACTTTCTTTTATACCTTACTCCTTCCTGCTACCCTTCCTTATTCTCCTTCTGTTGCCTGATAGACAAAGTAATATGTAGAAAACTCTGCACAAGCGGAGTGAACGACAACAGAAGCCGTTACCCATTGAAGTCCACTGTGCTGGAGGGTCTTGCCGTATCATTAGAGGAGAAGATGTGGTGGGTTTTTTTTTTTTCACATCTCTGGCAACTAATTTTAAAAAAAATAATAAAATCTTGTGAGTGGCCCTGTTATGACATATCCACAACCAGACCAAGCCGAATTAAACAGTGTCTTGAATAAAAGAGAGTCAAAGTTGTTCTTTTTGCCAAAGAGAGACTGGTCAAGAGATTATGATGATTATCACCAATGAGGTTCAATGTCTTCTCTTTGTACCTCTTTGGCACGGTACTCCGCTGTGGGAAGACATTTCTCTCTTATTAGTTTGCACTCTGATTACAGTAAATTACTTAGAGGCTTCAAAAGAAGCTATGCTGAGTTCTTCTCAGCTGGAAGATCAGAGAAAGTGAAAATGAATAAAATTGTAACAACAACATAAAAAACATTGATAAACCTACATGCAAGGTGTTTTTCTTTAGCACTAACTAAAGCACATGTCTGCCTCCAGTGGAAAGAAATTATACTTAATTTTTCCCATTGAGTGTTTTCAAGCATTTTTTTTTCCAGAAAGGAATCAAAATTGTTCATATATTTCCATTACAATGTTTTATATTTTGATTCCAGATTTTCTTTGTTCTGAATTTTCACTCAAATTCTATTGCGAAAATTCTCAAAGCAACACCTGTTTTTGACACTGATTTCAATACTCCATTTAAAAAAATAAGATTTTTTTTTTACTTTATTTTCTATTTTGTTATTTTAAACCATTTCCCAATATCTGAATATAGCTTGTTTGCATAACTAGGAAATAATATAATCTGGAATGTAGAAAGCGTTTTAAATGACTCTAAAAAATTCCAATTAAAATTAAAAAAAACCAGAATATCTCTACCATACACATGTGATTACTACCAGAATGCCATAATGTGACAAAATAAAACACCTCCCAAAAAGTTTAGTAATGATTGTGGCAATTCAGATGAAATTGTGAATTTATTTTTTCCTCCAATTTTTTAACATCTTTTCTTCCCCCCTCAAACTTTGCATTTTTGGAAGATCTTGTTGTTTTTGAAACAAATTTTTTTAATAATAAATTTTGAATTTTATCATTAGGCAGGAAGAAGTGGTATTTCTTTTCCTCTGATAAAATTAGAAAGCCTCATTTAACACAGTCTTTTCAAAAATGAGATCATACATTATATATGCCAAGAATGAGTGTAAGCCAGAATTTAATAATAAATACATCCCATAATTACAGGGCTTTTGGAGTCAGGCTCCTCCAATTTGGAACAGTGGGTCAATCCTCTTACTCCTGAAGCATTTTCTTCGGAGAAAACCTCACTACCGGAAAAACATGAAATCATTTTCATCTTAAACTCTGACAAGGACCTGAAAATGAATGAATAAATAAAAATAATGCCATAAATTTTCACCACAGCTGTAATTGTTGTTTTGTTACGCTGCTGAATTACTAGGTTTTGATTATTAATATTTTTTCTCCCTGAAGAAACTTAACGCTTTCTCTGGAAGAGTGAATTGAGCTTTACCTGGCTTAATCTTTCTACTCTGCTGGAAGTACAGTCTGCAACATCAGCATTGCGTGACTAATCAGTCAGGAGAGAAAGACAGTTCTTGGTACATTTAAGTTAAAATCCTGCTTTGAGCCACGCTCTAGAAGAGACTGGCCGGGATGATTACTAGCTAACTAAGGGACTTCCAGTTGGGACTGTGAGTAACCAGCTGTGCCTCTTCAGCTAACTCTTCAGCCCCAAGGCAGGAATATGTATTAAACCCCAACAGCTCTCTCGAAAAACTACGTGAAGTTTACACAAAATCCAAGTGCTCCCTATAACTTCGCTATAAATCAAGCCCCGGGTTAAATCCATCACAGTTACTGAACCTGCGAGGCTCTACTTGCAGCCAGCCTCGGGACTCAGCTGCCCACCCAAAATACAAGGCCAGCCAGGGCCTTCCTTTTCCAGTCCTTAGAGGAAGACTCCTGTGCTAGGAGGTGGTTGCTGCTGCTCAGCTGATACCACAGCAGAGAGGAAGGGAAGAGGTGCACCCATGCCAGTGACAGGTTTTCTTTCCCTGGTCCTGCTCCCTGCCCAAGATGAGCCGCAGCCAGCTGTGACACTGCACAGCGGGGAGCTGGAGCCAAGCTGATGTCTCCACTCCACCAGGAGGCACCTCCTGCCCTGCACAGAGCTACTCCTTGCAGGGCCTAAGGCTCAGGATGAGCAAGAGGAGCTCCAGCCCTGTTTCATAATTATAAACAGGATGATGCAGCTGGAGGCCAAACTCTTAAATGCAGCTGAGACACAACCCTGAGTTGGCCAGAGCCTTGAGAAGGGTCTACCTAGGCTTTTCTGCAGGGCATGCTCCCCAGGGTAGCTGACAGACAAACTTTATACAAATAAAACTAGCAGTTCAACCTCTTCAACAGAAAACCAGCAACTAAGTGGGACTCCTGTGCTACACTGCTTCCAAGACTTGCTTCCAGATACCTCAGTGACCTTCCGTGCCACAGCAATCCCTATGTGACCCCCCTGAGGCTTGGCTGTCAGTACCCATGCCCTCGCTGCCTCCCTGTACCAGTGGCAAGGGCCACACTCCCCCTCCAGGCATCCCCAGCACCAGCTGCCCATCCAGGGAAGACCTCCTCTGCCTCCAGGATCACCTCCATCCTAGGAGACACAACACGTAGAAAAACCAAAGATGCTGTCCCTTCTGGGTAAGTAACACCTCTCCACTGGTTTAGCTCATGCTGATCAGCAAAAGCCAGTTTTCTTGAGGAAAACTCAGATTTGCTGAAGCAAAATGACAAGTCTCAGGAATATTGCCCGTCACTCACCATGTGGAATTTAATTACAGTTCCAGTCCATCCCTTGTGCCTCTTTCAGTAAGTAGTAGATATTTTAGTTCATACTTCTTTCCCATATAAATAAACAAATACAGATGTATTTGCACAGAGCAAAGCATTTTGTGATGTCAGGAAATTGGTGACCTTGTTCTTTGGGTGGTGCTTCTGTGCATTTCCCTTTCATTACCTCATCTATGAGCAAACGGTCCTGACACAAACTCATCCCAATCAAATAATTTTCAGAAGTTGAAGAACAAGTTAGAGCATGTTAATTTATGAGCCCCTATTTTATAATTTCAGCTCTTCATCTCAAACCTACAGAGTATTGCATTTTCTCATTTCACCTATCTTCAAAGAGAAGACTATTTTTCACATATTTTCTTTTTCAGATTTTACCAGTAATGAAGGAGACATTTTGCTGGTGTGGACACTGTTAAAGAAGAGGTGCAGTATATTACCAGAGATTTTGTTTCATAATTCAGATTTTAAACATTTAAAAACCCATCAGTTTGTGACTGAAATGACCGTTGTTAGACTTCAGATAAATACACACATTACAATCCTACTGCTGAATGTGCTGCACGGTAGTGATCAAAGATCATTTTGCCACTGCCTACAACTGGAAATAGAAAACACCATTATATAAGGCATTCCAAATCAGATTTATACAATAGTATTCTGTTAGTGTAGCTACTCATCCAATGTAAATAATTAAATCCATTGACTCAAATCCTTTGATTTAAATCCTTTTAAAAATTAAATCCTATGAAGTCAAAATAGCATAAAGCATTGCTCTCTCCCCACCTCTCTTCCTACTCTAAAAGCTACAATTTCAAAAAAATAGACTTCCAGAATAGCACAAACAAGAGATTTTAAACTACTTCTTCTTAAAGACCTCCCAGTCACTTCAAGTTATTTCCTGGCTTGCATGAAGACGGCACTGTAATGATTTGAAGTATTGATCATCTTCATTGTAATATAAGGAAAGATAATAAAAGTAGGATGGTGATTGGAAGCCTCATTTAAGCACTGTCATTGATGTAATTCCTGGATTTTTTTAGCTTTTCATCTGAGACTGTGTATTTTAACTACTAATAAATATTACAAATAAATGCTTTTGATTTAATAATAGCCAGTATAAAGTTTGTCACATCTTTAAAGAATTACTCCAGTTACTCTATCCACACAATCAATTCTCAAAACAAAAACCTATATCAAACTAACCAGTATTTATTGAGCAATTATTTCATCATTCATGCCATTCATATCGTTTCTGCCAAGAAAAGCAGACATTTGCCATTCTCAAAGGAAGACAATATCCTTCATGATAAATTGTCTTTTTGTCTAACACTACTAGTGAACGGACAGCAATTTAGATCAGCTATATTTTAAGCCAAAATCTTAAGGGAAACCCTAGCTCTGAAAATTTTCAAAACAATGAAGATAAAATACTCAGGTAAAGTACTGCGAAGCTTTTCTTTTTTCCCCCTCCACAGCCTCACATAAAGCAACGAGTATTGTGTGAAAATTCTAGACTAAGTGTATCTCTAGAATAGAGTGGCAGAAATGATTTGGTCACACGTGTCGTTGAGCTAATTTTAAAACAGCAATTTCAAGTAGTAATAGGAACCTAGTTATAAGAGTGCATAGTTCAGTTAGGGATCATTTACCCTACCAATCCAGTACTTTTGCAGCTACAGTGTAAGTGTACTGTAACTGTTCTTCTTATTCTACACTTTCATTTTGCCCTGCAAATACTGAAGATATGAGCGGTAAGTGATGACAGATCCGGACTTACTTCTAACATTTGCAAGGTAATCTGAAACTTGTATCAAGGAATCTCTCAAGAGACTAATACAATATGTTGTTTTGAGCAGGTGAAATTGTGATAAAGATGTAATGAAACTGGATCCATATCACCATTTCTTTTCAAGGCATGTTCAGTCCAAGTAAAATCAGAGGGAGACAGAAGACAGAACATTGCTTCAAACTCATACTGCACTGATGATATTTTGAGAAAAATAATTAATCCCATTACTCACTGCATTTACGCAAGGAGAGTTGACAACATAACTTTAATTGTTGCACGCTTTTGAAATATTTACTAGACACTGACTCCATGTGTGTGCCTGTAGAGTCTTCTCATGATAGCAAAACAATTCCATCACCTATGAAGTAAGTCTACTGTGATATAAATGTGGTAGTACATTATAAAACTTTCTGTACTGACATTAGAGCTGTCGTAACAGATTTGATGATTTCTACAACCAAATTGACCATCATTTTGAATACTATGATGTTATTATTGCTGATAGAAAAAAAAAAAAACAACCAACAGATTTTTTTAACTTTTCAAATACGACTGAATATTTGAAGACATTGCTTTATCCAAGATTAGGGCTGGAAAACTAATGTTGTGAGTGGATCCTCTAGACACACTGTTATTTTTCCTATAGTCCCTGTAGGCTAGCCGATAAAGCTCTGCAAAGCTCTCTGGAGACGCTACCAAAGAATCTTGTCACACAAACTCTCCTCCCTTCTCTTCAAACTGGAGAACAGACCAGAGGCAGATCAATCGGTTGGGAGAAGAGTGTTATTCATCATTCTTCAGTAAGGCAAGCCCAAGAAGAGCAATTAATCATCCTTACTGAAACATAGCTAAATCCATTTCTATTTGCAGATGGATTTACCTGAATGCATCCAGAAAGGTATCTCTCAACTCAGCAAAAAATTAGAAGCGTGCAAGAAAGCCCTAATAATTGGCTTAATGGAAGACTTACATTCTTATCGTGTTAATGCTATTGTATCAATATCCCTATATTGATTTTTGTTACCTCAGGATTTGGTTTTCATTGTATAGAATTTCAGTCCTGGACATGCCTACTAAAAATACAGATAAAAATAGATGTTATTGTGGATGCCCTACTGCTACAAGAGAAAAATTTTGGAAAGGCTTCTCAATCTGAAATTTATAGCACCCATTAAGAGAGTGTACTTTCTATAATTACAGCTGTGGGGGAAGAAGGTTGCCATACATCATGCTGCTAGTATATCATATGGTGGAACCAGTATAACAAGCTATTGCAGATTTAATCATGGAGGATCTTTCCCTTTCCACTTCGTTTCCTTTTCCATCAAATCCTGCATGAGTCACCGTTTGATTGTTTGCTCTCAGTTTTAGTGAAGGTGATCCAGCATTCAAGAAACATGTTAAACATAGTCAATTTTCAACAAATGATAAAAAGTAATATGGTCAAACTCGGTAAAAATATGTAGAATGCGTTAGTGATTTAGTGCACTGTAGGCTTATTTTTGATGAAGATTTGTCTTGCACTTGAGGTCTCCGCTGGTGTACTAGAAACGTTTGAATATTTAATGGAAGAGAGGTTGAAGTCACACACCAAGGCACAATTTAGAGCACTGCACTTGCAACATGGATGCAGGTTACTCCATGAGTTTCTTCTCTTCATCTGCCTGGCATGCATGTAGGATTGGCACCTGTGTGAATCTGACTGCCAGTAAAGATGCAGTGTGGACACACAGTCCTGGAGCCCCACCAGGTTGTAGTAAATGAAACCTGTGTCCTCAATTTGTGCTCCACTAGCCTTTAATGTAGAAGTGACCGGAGTGTACTAAATTTGAAAACCTACACTCTCTAACTGCTTGTCGATTCTGCTACAAGTAATAGTATGGCCAGCTCCACCACCTCTTCTACCCCTTTGGGAAGGTGTTAGGTCTGCAGACTCCCGATTTATGCCAGTGCACTTGTAACTGAAGTACTGGGACATGCAGTGGAAGCACCATAGTGGTGCCGTTCAGTGTAGAACCTGGTAGGATTCCCAATGGCAAAAGACAGCAGGCACTAGTGTAATCACATCCAGGGAGAGTCACTGATCACCTTAAAGGATAGTATCGTGGTCTCTATGTATCCAGAGACAACCACAGCCACAATTTCCACTTTTACTGCAGTCAGATCCCTTTGTTACATGCAAGCTCTATATAAACATGTGGCAATATTGGAGATAGTCATCAGAAGAGTAATTGTAAAAGCAAGTAAAGACAAGATGCCTCCTGTATTGGTGTCACATTCAAGTAATTTTGTTTGATTATAAACTATTGGAATAAAGTCAATATGACTTATTCTGTGCTTCTCATTTCAACCCAAGAAGTAAAACTTTGGTGTGAACTCTACTCATGGCGTATTACCATGTTATATATACATGGAATACCGTATATAATGCTTTATAGCAGTATGCAGTTTATAATTTAACCTTTTTGATATCTGAACAATTCAGAACTGATATGACATGTACAAGATCACAGAGAGAAATATAATTTTTTTAAACAAATTACATGTAATCCTTAATTTTAACTTTTTATTGTGATTTAGAAACTTGGAAAAAACAGATCTGCTGTGAAGTGGAACCCTCTTCTGTGGTTCAGATACTGCAACAGGTGAAGAACATTAAAATTACTTTTGGAAAAGAAGGAGGGGAGGAGCCCTGATTAGGTCCAGGGAGCAGTTCTGGTAATGTCTTTAATAATTTACCTGCAGAGGTACAGTGCTTGCCAGGTTGACACATCTCTGGGCTGATATTGCTGCTAATATTTAAGTGGTCCCCCTTCATAAAAGCACAGCTCTTGCCTCAGTCAGGCGGAGGAGTGAAGCTGCAGTCACCACACAGATACTTAACCTGATTGTAAACTAGGAATCTATTGGCAGCAGCATGTAGGCTGGTACACACTAATCTTACATGCTGGGAAGAGGAGAGGCTTCTTAACATGCAGAGTGCATCCAAATTAGGGTTAAGATTGTTCCAAACACTCCTATAGCCCTGTCCTGACTTTGTCTCTCCTTCTGCCAGGCAGCCTTTTAACAACTTTTGCAGTTTTTAGGTGAGAGCAACAAAAATAATAACTTAAGGAGTTATTCCTTATTAACAGCACACTGCTGAAGTTAATGAATAGGATGATTTTTCATTTTGCCATTTTTCATGTTTTGCGTTGTAGCTTTGAGGGGTTCATGGTATTACCTAGTGCAATGCTGTCCAGCTTCAGCAACTGCAGGAGCTATACGTTAATCATGGAATATTCCTTTCCCTCTCCCTTCTCCTCAGCTGGGAGAGCAGATTGCACCATCTACATCTCCTAGAAGTTTATTCCATCTTTTCACGTGGTCCCAGAGCCAGGCCCCAGTTCTGTGATGCTTGCAAACACAGGAAGAAACAGTTGCTGCCTGACCATCTGTGTTTCCAGTGGGTAGAATGGGAACAACCCACAGGACACACTGGGCTCTTATTTGGACCACACTGACCTATATGTATGGGGATTACTGCCAATAACATAAAACGGGAACAGACTCCACTACTAAGTACATAAGCAGCTAAAACAATTTGCTAAATATGGCCTTCAGTGTGTCTGTGTATGTGCAATTACGTTTAAGCGTGTGAGTAGAGTGGTACTTTGAGCAGGACCCTCCTTTTCCAACAAAAATTTTCCATTGCACCTGTAACACGTGATGACATCATCAAATGTCATTTTTATACCAGCTGTCAAATGATTATTTTTTTTTCTAAGTGCCCTCTGTTGTTCTCTGTGAAAATAACTATACTAGCAGGAGTTGTTAGTTTACAAAAAGGCACAAAGTGTTGCAGGAATACATTTGCTGGTACTGATAGTACATTAGATTCGTTTACTTTGGAGATTAAATGAAAGAAACAAGTTACATTGCCTTGCCAAGATGTCATGCTGCTAGACTTTTCTTCACAAAGAAAGAATTTCTCAGAGGTAGAGTTGAAAAAAAATAACTATTCCAGCTTCCATTCAGTTATCCACCATAATCTAACCAAATGTTGGCAACCAGAAACAAGAAAGTACATGCATGTGAAAGTGGGTGTCTCCATATGTGAGAAAGTGGATAAGCACTGCTCACAAATATTTGGAAACCAGAAAAATTGCTCACAGGCCCATTACATATATATATGTGTCTGTGTGTGTGTGTGTGTGTATTTATATATATAAATGGAAATATTGCCTATAACTACTGTTAGCAAGGCAGATAAAAGATCAGACCACTGATCAAGCCTGAACACTTCTTGCTATATATTGCTAGTTCTTTTTGGTAGAATATGTTGTCTATCCTTGTACAATAAAAGAATAACAATACTACTCAAACTGCATTTAAAAAGCTATAAAGAAACAAATTGCATTTTAAATGACCATTAAGAAACATTTCAGATTGCAAGATCAATTCTGCAGCTGAGAAGAGGAATGAAATCCTGCCACTAGACCCATCCAAAATTGAACTATGAAATGGGCTGGAAAATATACTGCTGAACCCTTTGCCAATAGGAAAACATATTAAATCAATGAAAGAATATTTAGGTAATTAAATTTTTATAACCTGAGGTACGAAAAAGAATGTGATTTGTCATAAACAATGATCAGTGCATTCCAGTTTTTTTTATGAAATAATCAAAAGCAAATATCAGTGTCCCTGCCTGGACTCTTCATTTTCCCCTGTGTATCCATCCCTAAGGAATGATCTCTCAATTTGCTGACAGCATGAGAGGAACTTGTATCTCCTATGTACAGAAGAGTTGCTCAGAAGTTTTGTCAATTAATGTCTTTTCAATTGAAAAATACCAGTTTGTCAAAAAGTAATACACGTGAGAAAAATGTGGCTACAGTTACAATGTTGCATAAGAGAAAAATTAATTTACATAAGATGAATCATTGTTGCAATACTTTTGGAATGAAATATTTCTAATTAGCATTTTAAAATTAAAATTTTTATATTAGAAACAGCTTTCAAATTCAAAAGTTCTGAAGTCTTAGTTTAATACCTTTATGTTGGCAAAAGGAAATATTATGGTGATTTAAAAAAATATATATAATATCATAGAATCATAGAATTGTTAGGGTTGGAAGGGACCTTAAAGATCATCTAGTTCCAATTCCCCTGCCGTGGGCAGGGACATCTCCCACTAGATCAGGCTGCTCAGAGCCCCATCCAGCCTGGCCTTAAAAAATTCCAGGGATGGGGCTTCCACCACCTCTCTGGGCAACCTGTTCCAGTGTCTCACCACCCTCATAGTGAAAAACTTCTTCCTAACATCCAGTCTGAATCGTCCCATCTCTAGTTTTAATCCATTCCCTCTAGTCCTACCATTACCTGACATCCTAAAAAGTCCCTCGCCAGCTTTCTTGTAGGCCCCCTTAAGATACTGGTAGGCCACTATAAGGTCTCCTCGGAGCCTTCTTTTCTCCAGACTGAACAACCCCAGCTCTCTCAGTCTGTCCTCATAGGAGAGGTGCTCCAGCCCTCTGATCATCCTCATGGGCCTTCTCTGGACACGTTCCAGCACGTCCATATCTCTCTTGTAGTAGGGGCTCCAGAACTGGATGCAGTACTCCAGGTGGGGTCTCAGGAGAGTGGAGTAGAGGGGGAGAATCACCTCCCTCGACCTGCTGGCCACGCTTCTCCTGATGCAGCCCAGGATACGATTGGCTTTCTTGGCTGCTAGTGCACACTGACGGCTCATGTTGAGCCTCTCGTCCACCAGCAGCCCCAAGTCCTTTTCTTCAGGGCTGCTCTCAAGCCAGTCACTGCCCAGTCTATAACGGTGCTTGGGATTGCCCCGACCCAGATGGAGGACCTTGCACTTGGTCTTGTTGAACTTCATGAGGTTGACATGGGCCCACCTCTCCAGCCTGTCAAGGTCCCTCTGGATGGCATCCCTTCCCTCCAGTGTGTCAGCCTCCCCACACAGCTTGGTGTCTTTGGCAAACTTGCAGAGGGTGCACTCTATGCCACTGTCCATGTTGCTGATGAAGATGTTAAACAAGACCGGTCCCAGTACTGATCCTTGAGGGACTCCACTTGTCACTGGCCTCCACTTGGACAAGGATCCATTGACAGCCACTCTTTGGGTGCGATCGTCAAGCCAGTTCTTTATCCACTGAACTGTCCATCCATCAAACCCATATTTTATCAGCTTGGAGACCAGGATGTCATGTGGGACAGTGTCAAAGGCTTTGCTCAGGTCCAGGTAAATGACAGCAGTTGCTCTCCCCTTGTCTATTGATGTTGTGACCTTCTCATAGAAGGCCACCAGGTTTCAGGCACGATTTGCCCTCGGTGAAGCCATGTTGATTGTACCCAATCACCTCTTCATTATTCTTCTGCCTCAGCAGTGCCTCCAGGAGGATCTGCTCCATAATCTTACCAGGCACGGAGGTGAGACTGACTGGCCTATAGTTCCCTGGTTCCTCCTTCTTTCCCTTTTTGAAAATGGGGATTATGTTTCCCCTTTTCCAGCCAGTGGGGACTTCACCAGACTGCCATGACTTTTTGAATATAATAGAGAGCGGTTTAGCAACCTCATCCGCCAGTTCCCTCAGTACCCATAGGTGTATCCCGTCAGGTCCCATGGACTTGTTCACTTTCAGGTTCATCAGATGGTCACGAACCTGATCTTCACTTACGATGGGCAGTTCTGTCCAACCCCTGCCATTATCTTCTGTGACTCTGGGAGTGTGCCTGGAGCCCTTGCCAGTGAAGACTGAGGAAAAGAAGTCATTGAGAATCTCGACCTTCTCCATATCACTTGTCACCAGCTCTCCCGTTTCCTTTCTGAGGGGACCCACCCTCTCCCTAGTCTTCTTCTTACCATTAATATACCTATAGAAATTGTTGCTGTTTCCCTTGATCTCCTTGGCTAGATTTAATTCTAACTGAGCTTTAGCTTTTCTCACCAGGTCTCTTGCTATTCGGACAGCTTCTTTATATGCCCCCCATTCTAACTGTCCTTTCTTCCACTCCTCGTAAGTGTAAGATTCTTTTTGTTTGACGGTGTGTCCAGGAGCTCCCTGTTCCTCCAGGCAGGTCTCCTAGCATTCTTTCCTGCCTTCCTCTTTGTCAGTATAGTTTGCTCCTGGACACAGAGAAGGTGATTCTTGAATACTGACCAGCTCTCCTGGTCCCCCCTTCCCTCTAGGGCTTTGTCCCACGGCGCTTTGGCCAGCAGATCCCTGAAGCGATCAAAGTCTGTGTGCCTAAGTCCAGGGTCGTAAGCTTGGAATACATCCTCCTAGTTGCCCTGAGGATCTTAAATTCTGTCGCTTCGTGGTCACTGCAGCCAAGGTTATCCCTGAGCCTCACGTTGGTCACCAGCCCTTCCCTGTTGGTGAGAATGAGGTCCAGCATAGCACCTTTTCTTGTTGGTTCCTCTACCATTTGGAGGTAAAGGAATATACAGAGAAATGCATTTCATTCCACTTTTTAAACAGGGAAAAAAAAATGTGATATTTTCTATGAAACAAAGAATGAACTTCTCCTTCTTTCTGGTATATATGTACATTTATGCTACGTCAAGCCTATATATGCCGCCTTCTACTTTAAGCAAATTGGCAAGGACGTGATAAGGAAAAATGTGTACAACAACAAATCCTTAGATGAGAACAAATATATATATATATATATTTTTATTTGTTTGTGTACTTGTTCACGTTCTATATATAGCCATGGATTATAATAAAACTCAGAAAGATTTATTTATTTTTGAATTTTCAAATTAGGCTTAAGTGTGTCAAAAGATACAAAAGATATTAGCAGAAGACAGACAAGGAGCTGGACCACCTTATCTTCACTTCCTTAAAAAACTAGGCTAAAAGCTAAATCTTGGTTTGGTCAGGATAAATTCCTGGTTGAAGTCAAAATGAGATGAAATCAGAGAGATCAGAAATACCAATGAAATACTGGTGATACTATTAAAATCAAGTTCAGTTATCAATGCAATTTGCCCGTTCACAGCAAAAGATCTAACTCTTAATTTAGACAAATGTGGCCTGTTTTCAGTTAGGCTGGATTCTAGAAAAAAAGCACCTGTGACTGAAGTCTTGCAAAATATTTAAATATGTGCTTCATTTAAGTGATCCCGTTGTCTTAATTTTGCGTACAGTATGTGGTGAAAAGATTTACTGAAGTCACAAGGGCAGCATGAACAGTAAGAAGATATAAGAATAAGACAATAATCAGTGCAGTTTTAAAGTGTCTATGTCTGTCAGGAAAACATTTTAGGCTTCATTAGCAAAAAACTGGTTACACGATATCACCTATCCATCAAATATATATATGAATAAACATTCTTCCTTTTCAGAATGCCTGGTTAGATATGCTCCTCTCAGGATTCAACAGTTGATGTTGAATGATTAAAATGTTTTCAAATAAATTCACATCTTGTAAAACATAATAAAGAGTACAAGCATGTGGTCTGCATATTCTGTCACTGATTTTAGGTTGCATGTTCTACATACACATTAGTCTCTATTAGAAATGATAGCACCAAGAGTAAAAAGGGGTTTATTATTTGCTGCAGTGTCTACTTTAGAGTTAGAAAAGCATTGTTCTACATTAAAAATTAAAGGCTTTGAAAGACTTTAAGGAACCTGTAAAACTGTTCCAAATTAGAATATTATCATCCATCAGTAATCTCTTCAACAAATAAAATGCATTTATTACTTGTTTCATATTCATAAATGCCATCAGTTTAATTAAAATGTTTGAAAAGTACAAAGCACGGATTTTTTTCCACAACTAAGCTTGAATTAAACATGCAAATGTCTCCTAGCTATGACTTATGGTGAATAATTGACTTAAAGAGAAAAAAAAAATTGGCACTAATTTACATCTTATCTGGTTTTCCCTATCAAAAAATCAATAGAAGCCAGGCGGAGAACAGAATGTTAAAAGTTCCGAATTCCGAGGATTTTCTAAGTTTGCATAATAAATGTGACAACCCTCCCGCAGCATTCCTTTTATCACATTAGTTCCACAAACCAGTTTATCTGAGTGCATTGTTCACGTAGAAAAAATTCTCATTTATTTATAATTGCCTAATCAACTGAAACTTAATTGCATTATGCTGTGAGGACCTTTGATGAAGCTTTAGAAATCTGCATAAACATTAATAATGTGAAGCCCTAATTAATAAGAATTAAAAAAAAAAACCAACTTCAAAAGGAACGTAAAAGCTGGGTTTGATTTGCTTTGTACACCCTATAAGGTATACTTTCATCACCTCTTCAGTTTTCTGTTTGTACGTTCTTCAGTGAAAAGCAGTAAGCATGGAGGCACTATTAGAAGGAGGAGTTTAACGGCATCCAATAAGCATAAGCATCTTTTCTGACATGTAAATTTCCTGCTAGTGTGGATTGAGTTGTGAATCTTTTGAAGTCAACTGAGTCACGAGAACATAAAGCTGCAACAAACGAGTTAGGAAATCACATGCAGCAGCGCAGAAAGAGAGAAATAATACTGGGTGAAATCAGCATTATCTGGCTGAGATATGAACTATGCAGAATTGTGCACAGCGGGGGAAAAAAACAAGTCCCAATGTCAGAAGAGCCTTTTGCGCCTATCAAGACATGTCAAGTATCAAATAAAAAATGCGTGGCGTTAAGCTCTCTGGTCTTTTGCATAGCTACGCCCAAAGTGCTAAACAGAAATAAAGCTGTACATATTTCCAAAGCCTAGGAGGATATTTGTCACAAATTCTGTTTCATTAACTCTTCCCTTTCTCCTTCTCTTATCCCACATTTGGGGGAAATTCAGACATCAAGATGTGAACATTTTCTGTAGTTCTGACTGGAAAGTGGTGAATCTACTGACCAGCAAATATACCCTTTTAAGTAGAGGAGTATATGTAAGGAAATATTTAATGATTATTTTGGGGGGATTACTAAACTCATTAAAACACAGGGGGAATAAAGAAAAAAGAAAAAAAAAGGAGAAAGAAAAAGTAAAGGAACTCCAGTGTTTATTTTTCTATGTGATTTTTCCAGAAAATATATTTTGCGTGATGTTCGCTGGTCATCAACTGTGAATTTACAACACTGAGCAAATCCAGTAGAGTGTAGATTAATATTATCCCATATGTGGCCTAGCATCTGAGAGCTCTAATATGCTACTTGCTCATGAACTCAAAACTAAGAAATAGTTACATCTTTTCTATTTCAAGACCCTACACACTGTGAACTCAGCAAGGGACAAACAGCAAACACTGTCAAACAGAACAAGAAGCAAATAGGTCAGCACAACAGTGCAGAGCAGGCTTAACACCGCACAGTTGTTAGTAAGCATAATGGGGAGCAAAGTTAGGAAAAGTATTTGAAGGCAGAAAATGAGATGCTGGGATAAACACTCCTCGAAAATGTGTTATTAAATAGGAGAGATGGCAGAAGATCCTTGGTTTGGGATAAGGGGAATAAAAAGGATAGATGAAGGAAGCTGGTAGTTGAGTAGGGAGAAGGGGATGATGAGGAGGAGGAGTATAGGGCAGATGATGAGATAGATAGGGTGAAACACCGAGGATGAATAATAATGAAAAAAAGAGACTGCAGGGAAAAGGAAATTTGCATAATGTGCCATACCTCCAGCTAGTGTAGGTTAGCATAATTTTATTGGAGTCAGTAGAGCTAAGCTGATTTACAGAAAATGAAGAAATGAAATTTATTTCCCCCGTAGAAATCACACCTATTATTGTATCATTTTTTCTGGGGTAGATTTTGACTCTTAAACAATCCCACCAAATTAAGTCTAAAAGTAATGCTCTTAATATAAAAAGTAATCCCAAATAACAAAAAGAACTGGAAAAAAAAATTATCTGGCGGTATCTTAAAAAGCACCTTTATCTATAATAAGATAAAGAAAAGAGAGATTTACTTGGAATTTATTTGTGGCCTCCTCCACAATATAGCTAATATACGTGCAGTACAAAGATTATTGTTTAAACTGACTGTAACCCTTTAAATTAAAGGAGAATAACATGGTAATTTCATATAGCATTGAAAATGTCAAAATAATTTGAAGAGATCAACAGAGCATAAATTCCACTAAGTCAATTCATGCCTATCAAGTAACAGGTCTGCATGATATAAGAAAACCACAAAGAACTTCAACAGTAAATGACGGAGAACAAAAATATACAACAAGATACTATGATTTAAAAGCAATTGATTAAAATGAAAGGGGATGTTCACCTGCCTGATTGTTGTTCATTTCCATCAGAGACTACAGCCAAGTTTTAATCAGTCAAACATGACCAGTAACCAGAAGTAAAGACAGAAGAGCAGTAGGACTGAGCAGTACTCCAGATATTTAGGATCAAGATTTGAATTTTCAAATTTATAGACTGCTTGAATCAGGATTTACATAGGGTACATTTGTAAAGTCATACCACAATACGATTATACCGTACATGAAAAGGTAGCCCAACATTTAATTCATAGCTGTAATCTTCTACCTTTTTTCAAACTCCAGTGTCAAGCTCCTCAACAAATCTTCTGCACAACACTTAACCTTTACAGGTGGGATCTTTTATATCAATTATACCCTTGGACCACGTCTTTTCACATTCTTCCCTTAAGTGCAATTACCATATCGTCTGTCTCTTCAAAGACATCTTCATCCCTGGGAACCACCGAAACCAGTACACGCAAGGCAAAATTTGCCCATCACTATCTGAAAGCTACTCTTATCTCATTGCAAAATATGCAATTGAGGGTCAGGTTTTCAAGGTACAGTTGGTAGTATTGCCTTGTTTAGAACAACATAAATTATCTGAAATGCTTTAGGGACACGTGAAACAAAATTAATTGAATTCTGCATGAAGAAAGGCTCATTGCAAAAGGTATTGCTGAACAAAGTGTGTCTTAACATGGCTACTATTGTTCTGATGAACTGAACTCAATCCAAAATAAGTGGAGTAAACAAAGCAGGATGACAATTTATTGCTAGTTTTCCTTGACCCTCTCACTTCTGAAAGACCGAACCAATATTTGCTCCTCGTTGCCAAAAAGGCACATCATTTTTCAGCTATTAACTCCAGTTTATGGTTTACAAATATAGCACAGCTCAAATAGCAAAAGAAGTGTCTTCTGTATTTTACATATCTAAAAATATTCACTATTTCAGTGTATCTAAAAATATTCAAAGACTATTTCATAGAGTGTAATTCCAATGAAAAGTTGTTTACCCATCAGTCTCTGACTCCTCACTACTTGCCACCAATCCAATTTGCTTTGAGGTCAGTCTTTTTTGTTCCCTTGTGTGATGGTACCATTTTTCTATACTATTCATAAAAATAGAAACTCGATTATCCAATATAGAGAACCAGACCAAAACAGTTATCCAATAAATAAGAAGTTGCACATCTTTTGTTGAGTTTTAAAGGTCTACTATAACTGTAGAAACTAATATCTCCGTGTCCGTAAATATATATCTAAACTCATCTTTTGGGAGCTTTGTTTTTGTGAGGTAATTCCTATCTTCAATCAAGGGGCCTTGCAGATCTATAATTTAACCAAATACATCACTTCTGGGTGCTAAAAGACTGTGATATGGAGGGGAAAATAAGTTGCCAATCAACTAACTATCTCCCTGCATAGATAAAACAAGTCAGAGGACATATTAGAAAACCTTATTATCTGATTTGTGACCAAACTAATTTATTGTTCCAACTCCAGCTGTCTCAGGCAGAATGGTAAGCTTCCTGGTCCTTCCAAAAATGCAAGATTTTTCCAAAATACCAAGAATAAAACTGTAGGTGGAAAGGAAAGCGGTGCTTCAGATCACTGCAAAAAAGTACTGCAACTGCTTAAATGCTTTTCTGAACCTTCAAATGGTTTAACAAAGAAATAAAGATCTTCCAATCCTTGCAGTTTTACATTGTAGTATCTTTCTCTCATTCATTTGTGCATGGTCACTACAGTTTAACACAGTTTAGAAGGAGCTGGGCTCTATGTTTGGCTCACTCATACTATTACAGTACATTTAGGAAAAGGAGGCTGAAGACTATTCATTCCAAGCTCATTTCATGTCAAAACGGTTCATTCCCATTGAGATCAAGAGCCACTGATAAATTCTACCTGTTTAGAATTTATATGTAGAAACTGTGTTAATATGTAAGATGATGTATATGATATGTAAGATGATCTGATACCAGATCACCCAGGGTAAGACATATTCCACTCTGAAACTTTTCAGTGAACCAACAGAGAGGAGGGGTTTGTCCTTTGCTGAAATGAGGAGTTCACAGTTAGCCTTCCAAGTAAGAGAAATGATACACAGCCCAACAAAGAGGTGTTTGCAGCTCTAAGTAAAACCACACATTAATTTGGAGTTAGAGTCAGCCTTCTTTTAGAGAAGGGAGTATGTAGTTTACGTGTTTTGGGGGAAAGGATTAAAACTGTCTGCAGATTGGTAGACTTCAGAGGAGAAAGTGTCGGCAAGAAGTAAAATGTTAAACCAAGAAAAGTGTACTTCAATGAAAAATAATCCCAGGGGGGTTTCGTTTAATAGGATGCAACCGAATAATAATTGCACAATCTGCTTCTCTGCCTGATGCCATGTTAGAAGATCACAGTTAGCTGAAAGAAAAGGAGGGTTTTCTGGTTTATAAGTAATTTAAGTACTTTTTTTTTTTTTCAATTCTTTGCCCGTCTGCTATCGAATTTCAATACACTGTGTTGACAGTTCACAGTATTATTAATTCTTCTATTTCACCCTGGCTGGAGTTTAAATCATCTAATGTGACTGGATAACCACAAGATGTTCCTCAGCAAAAGGTCTGGCAAAGGCAGTATAAGGAAACACAAAGAAAGATGAGATTCTTTTTATATGCTGCATACAGTTTGGAGTCTAACTGAAAGTGGGATTTAATACTGAATGAGTTACAGGAGGCATAACAGACGCTTTAGGCAAAATAATTTAGAAACACATCTACTTAAAAGAGGAAGTTGCAATAAAACATTTCCACACCATTAACTGTAGGTTGTGCACATATTATATAAAGATATGATGATGAAGAAATGCTTGCTGTAATAAAACTGTGTATTCCAGATTGCAGGCAGGAAGCACTGACAGACTGTAGGACTCTTGAAACTGAACGTGCTCCAAAGCTATGTTTCAAATTCCTAAAGCTGAATTTAAAGAGTTTTTTGAGGCAGCAGAAATTACTCTGCAGTAAAACTAACAGTGCATGCCCATTTTGTACACCAGGGAGGGAAGAACGCAGCACAGCAGAGCTAGGACGACTCATCGCCCAAAAAGCAAGACTACAGGAGAGGCAGTCTGTTAATGAGCCTCTCCTGAGAGAGGGGAAAGCTATCATTTGGGAGGTAGACAGGATTTTCCTGAAGAATAAGAACTTCGCAAACCTTGTATCCTGTTTTGAAATCTGCATGAGTTCAAAATTATTTAAATGTATAAACAACTGTCAAATGTTTTGAACTTATCACAGAGTTTTGGAAGTGTTGTGTTGACACCAATGAAAGAGAAGCAGAGCCTCTAATAGCTTTGAAATGGCCGTGTCGAGGATTTTAACAACGTCTGCAGATCAGCGCTTGTCAAATTAAATTCCAGGCAATTCAAAGAATAAACCCTACTGCAAGAAGTGATACCTTGAGCTAATTATAACCTAGTGCAATACACTTCTGAACTTTCCTGAGGCACTGTTCGCTCTTTAAATTGGGGAAAATAGGAAAAAAACCCCAGTGATCTAAACCTTATGTGACAGTACCATCCTTTTTGAGTGATTGATCCATTTTGCCAACAAAATCTAGAAGCACAGTTAAGAAAGCATACGAGCAGCACTGATGCAAAGGGGAAGCATGGAAGAGTAAACAAAGCATCTGCAATTAATTTCCTGTAGTTGATACAGCTTCTCATCCTATATTTCTGTCTTGACATTATTTTCTTCACGCATTCCCCTAGTAACTGGAATAATGCAGGGTGTGCGAGGGCGAGATACGGAGTTGGCATAAAGGTGCAAAACACAGGCAGTTCAGGATGTATTCTTCCTTTTAGGACACTTGGAGAGTTACAACTCTAGATGACATTTACAGCACTGTTTGTCTTAACTATTTAGGCTATTACAGCGCACATTCTCATCTAAGCTGTATCCACACTGGCCCATAAAGATGCCAGCTGTGACCAAAACCAAAACTGAGAGTGTTCTCACAAACTCTCTTCACCCCAACACCCAATCGTTGCTGCTGCTGTCTGATCTATGTATTAAAAAAAAAATAAATCCATACAGTAAAAAATTGCAATTAACCCTTACTCAAAAGCCAAGAAATCCACAAAGATCAATAATAATTTTATCTGCTGCACAATTATCATTGATTACATATAGGGACAATTCATAGTAGAATTAATTCTCCAGAATAAAAATCAAACCCAAGAATCCCTTAACCCGAAAACATAATCGTTGGTAACTCCAATTACTCTTTACACTTGCTTGACTAAAAACCATCGCACTGTAGTGTGTGGACTCCCCTACTGCTTAAAAGTCACTGCTTATGAAGTATAATAAAGTTAAGTTGCTAGGAACATTTTACAACTGTGCCGTGTAAAAACAATGTTTTGAGTTCTGTTTCTTAAAAAGACCCTAACAAAAACAGAAGCACAGCATTCTTACTGGAGAGAAGTTAATAAATCCTAGTTTAATGTGGTGGATGGAATCAGTATGGGAATACTGATTTAATGTTTATTGTTTATTCCAGAAAAGAAAACACTGAAGGGATAAAAATAAGCAACCAGAAACCCGAACTTCTGCTGAGCGAGAGCTCTCGTGGGCAGTCTCCAAGCCGTTAAACATCCATTTCAGAAACAAAGAAAACTATTGTCTGTTTAACAACATCCAAATCCGCCCAGACCTCATGGTCAGTTACAAAACTCCACATCACAATGTCCAGTATGCTTTTTGTTACTAAAGTTTGGTGAATCACAGAAATCTAGTATAAATATTTTATCAGCCTGCAATGAATCATTATTACCTTTCATCTGCTAAGTCCTGATCACTGCAAAACCACCTGACGCTTACACCTGTGCCAGGTGAATGCCAGCTCACCAGTTCCAATTTTTGTAATGTTTACAAAGCTTTTTTCGTCCTTACATAGATACACAAAACTGATACAGAGGTTCACTGAAGCCTGTGCATTGCAGCACCCTTGTCAGAAGTGGGTAATTTTTCCCTACTGTCTTTTTCAGATTCAGAATGTTTCTATTATGTTTTCCTTTATTTATTCTATGCCACATAATGAGAAGGTTACATGGAAGGTCTTTTCCTAGAAATTTCCTAAACTTCCTAGAATTTATTGTTCAACAGTGAATTGTCCCGATTATATCATTTCATAGAAGAACTTAAAAGGCACTACCTGTGCAACCATTCTGTGCTGAGAAACTTTCTGGTTGTATAGATATACTTAGGATTTCCTGTTGCTCTTTTCATTTTGTTCATAGAGACGCTGACTTCATCCAAAGACTTTTTACCTGCCAGTCACAAAACTTACATGATTATTTGACACACTTTAATGCTAATTTGAGACTGCTGTTAATTGCTCTGACTTGCTGCTGACACTGTGTTGATGTGCTCTTTATTCTTAACCTGGTCTTAATTTTTAAGGAACAAATTGCTGGGAGTTTACTGTATTCATTATTTTTGTTATGATTTAATGGTGGGACCGGTAAATTGCTCAAAACATCAAGACAATCAAAATGTTAATAGTAGTGCATATTCAGGCTTTAAAATTTCTTTCTCTTGTAGCTTATCAGCTAATTGTTGCTTCTTACTTAATGCTTCTACAGTTAAGAAGATAGGATGAACTCCTTCCTAGCCACATTTTGCCAACATCCTCATTGGGAATATTCAGTATAAGGATATTATAGCCCTCTGAATCTCAACTTCATAGCCAGTAATAAGCAAAGTATGTGGCCCATATATTATTTTCATCATCCTCTGAAATATTTTTCTGTTACTGCTCCAGACATCATTCTCTGGATATTAATGTGTAAACTGCTCAGAGACATATGCATTTTTATTATTGCCTTTCAAATGTTTAGTAAGGGCAGATAATAAATTAAAGACCTTACTCAAGAAAGTATAGTCATTCACCTCTCTTCAAAGTAGAACATGTGGCCATGCATTTTTCTTGATGAAATAGCCTCATTCAGCATTTTTCTACCAGAACAGTTGCTTTGGGAGAAATGTATAGCAGGGGAGAGAGATTTACTTTCCACAGATACTCATTCATCCTATTCATCCTATTCTTTCTTTTACACAAAAGCTAATTGTCTTTTGCTTTTCTTTTTTTTTGTGGTTGGTGGTTTTTTGTTTGGTTTTTTTGGTGGTTTTTTTTTTTGAGAAAACCTCAAAGATTAAGTTCTGACTTCATCGTAAGCTGTAAGGGTAGGAAAAATACAGGTAATTTTAAGATCTGGGATGCTTAATGTAATTGCTCTGTGATGAAAATCAACTGTACGAACGGCAGTATTTTTTCACAAATATATTTGCTTGTTCTGAAATTCTAACAAGGGCCTTACAGTACAGTTGGGAGGTAGCAGCAGTATATTACAAGGGACTGTTTCATGAGCAAAACTGACAAATAATCTAGTACCAGCTGCTGAAAAAAAAGAATCAAGGGGAAGAGAAATGAACATTTTTGATATACCATAGTGCAGGGATTTTCTGGTTTTGTCTGCCATGAGTCTGGTTTTTGCTTTTCAAAGTGTTATTACCTTATATATTACTTTTGCTCCTTGGTCTCTGCAATGTGATCTTGTTTCCTCAGTTTTCTTAATGGATAGAAATTAACAGGATACAACCTATGCACATATTTCAATCACCATATTTCTTTGTCCATCGCATGTAATTGGTCAGTAAATTTCAATATAGGCCAAAGCTAAATGGCTAAGGTGTTAGGTCCTGAGTCTGTAGGCTGATCTGTGCATATCTAAAAATCAGATTCAGATGCAAACTTAAAATATTCCGAATCAGGGGTTTCAAGTCATAAGTAAAAAGAAACAAGAATGTGAGGATAAGGATCTGAACAACAGGTTTGTTTACAGACCAAATACAGAAAATTTTAGAATTAAAAACTGTATAAGATACACTTAAATCTCTTATTTCAGAATTCTGTAGAAGGATCTCTCCTTCAGTTTCTCTTGTTTAGCTCTGCACTTTCTCAGAAAAAGGCTGCCAACTGAATTATTAATAAAGACCCCCTAAGTTACATCTCAGTACCGTGCACACTTCTGGGCGATGCGACCAGGTGACTGTTAAGACTCCTGAGTGATCAAAGGAATGGGCAGCCTGTCACACTGTCTATAATCTAACACAACGTAACTGAGAGAGGATATCACTACAGTTTGCAATACAGCAGGGACAGGAAAGAAATACGCTTTGTGCTTAGCGTTACGCAAACCCAGAACCCAAGGATGGCTCTGCACCAGGAGCTTATAGTATATAACCGCTGCTAGGGTATTTGTAAGGCCAACCAAAGTCCAGTTGTCCGGGAAAACAAACCTCTTGTTTTTCCTTTATTGAGCCGGCACCTCTGCATTAGGCTCTGGGGTGGAGATACCTTCTTTGGAGGCATGCCATTTGCAGTACAGAGCGAGTAACTGTTGTTGTGCTCTGGAGAGATATTATACATTTCCTCATACGCCTAGCATCCAACAGCAGTTAGTTAACATGCACTAATGGTACTTCACAGAGCAATTATTAAATTACTTTGTTCTACTGTAATGACCAATGATTAAACTTCCATAACACTGACATTACACGCTTTATTTATTGGGCTCCTATACTTATTAAATTATTGGGAGGGTAGGGAGGGATCTTCATAGAAGCGAATTTGTGCAATTATCTTTCAAGGTCAAAAACTGTCTCCCACAGTGAAAGCAGGTAAAACACATGAAAATTAGTTAAGAAGTTTTCAATGTTTACTTTTTGCATTGTCTACATTGTCTAAAAACAAAGGTTGCATTTGCATAGTTTAGTAAAACACCTGCATGCCACCCAAAGGAAAACGCACACACAGCTGGCTCATCAGGGGCTGAGATACAGTGTAGGAATAGTCAGCTCGAAAATAAAATTACCAATTTTATTTTAATTTTGAAATTACCGATTTAAGCCGACACTGTAGAGAGACTGGAAATGATCACATCTCTGTAACAGTATGCATGTGCTACAGAAGCGTGCTACGCACGCACAGAGCACATTTGGTACAAACTGATGCATGTAATATATCAATCTGCAGAAAACGGTTGGAAGGAAATTCTCATATAGGAAGTACTGCCTGGTATTGACAATTCTGCTAGGAGACGTAATATTTAACAAATAACCCTAAAAGTAAAATACAATTTGGTTCAGCAAATTGGTTTGAAGCTTTAAATAACAAATGTATTCACAATTGCCATTCCTGCCTATATCCAAGGGCAGATGCTTACTCAAAATCCATTGAAGTAAAGGGGAATATAGGAATATAGCATGTGAAAATTTAGAGATCGTATTCTCCTGTTCCTTCATGCATGGGCATTGTTTTGGTCATTGCAACGCTGACTATGCCTTTGCAGAATTTGCATTAAATATCTACTTATGGTATTACTTCATGGACAATCTTTCATTTGGAAATTAGTTTGTGCATTAGTAGTAACACCATGTGATAACCACTGTTTTGCTGAAGTCCACAAGTCCAAATTAATCAAAGCTACTCTATTTCTTACAATATAAACAGGACCCAATGCTAAGGAACTCAGCAGATCATCAAGTCCATAATTTTTAAACTTTGTTTATATTTTGCTGCAGCTCCATGCACTGCGTAAGATAGATACCTTAAATTTAAAAGCAGATTATTTCAGTATATTATGGTAACAAAAAATAATATGAAGGACTTGGCTTGTGGGAGTTCATGCTGTTTACCTATATTCCGTAAATCTACTATGTTTTGAACCAAAAACCTCACCTCTGTTACTGAAAACATCTCTTTTTTTTTTGAAGAGGATGTCCTTTCAAATGCTCTTTAAATTTTGGAAAAGCAGCTGAATGTCTAAGGATTTTATTGCTCCTCCTTGCCAACAGCTGGTGCATCATATGCTTCAACTCTATTCCAGTAGACATGCAAGTGTCACCACTTCAAGGGAAAGGAGAAGAAATATCCAGCCAACTCAAAATCCTACTAGAGTGCTGATTTCTGGAAGGCTTGAGAACTTTATTAGGTAACTCGCAAGCACAGCAGGCTGGGGGAGCTTCAGCCTGTTAGCCACTTACCAGGGAAACAAGCAATTGTAAAATTGTATTGTGAAATTACAAAATTGAATTAAATGAGTAAGTGTTCTTTGAAAAAAAAGGAAGCCAAAAAGAACATAAAATTATTTGATAGAGTCAAGGTCTGAAAAGAATAGGATTTTTCCTGATTTTCATGTTCTGGATTTGTCAAACAGAAGGTGAGCTGTCAGGACCACTGTAGAGATAGAAGGACTCGAAAAAAGGCACAGAATAAAGTGGGCCGGATAGCCAAAGCAGAACTATGAACAGTACAATTAATCCACATAATAGGTCATCAGAGTGCAACCTCTCTAGAACGCTCTCATAAACTATGGAGGTACTGACTCTGCATGTTCATTAGGGTGTATATGCACAACTTAAAAATAACGATAGTTAAATGGATTTTGTCCTTAATTGCAATTCACTCTGTAGCTGGAAGACTGAGCATGGCATATTCATGACATTTTTGAAAAGGCAGGATGGTTTTTGCTCCATTAAACAATTTGACATATTTTCCACAAGTCCAAGCACTTCTTATATAGCATACTAACATAAATATCTGACAAAAAAAAAAAAAAAAAGCATTGCAGAGGGCAAAACCAAGCAAAATATCTTCAAGATGGTGGTGGAAAGGAAAATAGGTCTCAGTTCTAAGGAGCGTCACAGCACTCTAAAAGACTTTTAAACCAGGAAAAAAAATCCTCTATGTCATTCAGCTATGTTATAGGCTTTTGACTTTTCTTTGATACAGAGGAACACTTGAAAGCCTCCTTGTTGCACCTCTTTTTTAATAAAATAAAGTGCTTTTCTCCATCATGTTCTTGTAGGGCCATGACTCTCTAATCCCTTCTTTGTTTCCCTGTGCCCCTTCCTCAATATTTCTTGACACTTCCATCTTTAATATCAGCATAAATTAAAAAGATTCAGGGTACAGTAATTACAGTTTCAAGTACTCTCCAGGAGAAGCATCAAAGAGTTTGCTGAAAAAAAGAAATGTAGTTTTTTCTAAAATCCCTGAAGCTCTACTGAATTTTTCACGGTGAGACACTGTGGTTGGTTTTGTGCCGAATCCCTTTCTTCTAGCACACTTCTGTTCCGTCTAGATATGCAGGTGACCAAGCAAATGTACAAGGATGAGTTTTAAGTTTCAGACTTTAATATACTTGGTATTTTTAAATGCAGCTTGAACAGGGGAATTCTGTGACAATGTCCATAATGTGGCATGTTCTTCTCTGCCAAACCAAAGAATTAATTATACTCTCTATTCCTGTTACCCCAGGGTTAAAAAATCCAACTGTTATCAAGATCTTCAAACACCAGGTGCCTTAAAATGACCGGGTCTGTGCACAGAGGAGAGCAGTGGATGCAGTTTACTTTGACTTCAGCAAAACTTTCAACACAATCTCCCATAGTATCCTAGTAGCCAAACTGAGGTGGTATGTATGGTTTGGATGGACTACAGAGTGGGTGGTACCACTGGTGATACCAGAGTGACTGGACCACTGAGCTTAAAGAATGGTAGGCAGTGGTTCAAAGTCTGGTTATATATGCTATTATTCAGGGGTCAATAGTGCTTGACAGTATTTTTCATCTTCATCGGTGACCTGGACAATGGGAGACTTGGAGCCTCAGCACATTTGTGGATGACACCAGATTGAGGGGAGTGGTTCATATGCTGGAGGGTTTAGGCTGCCATTCAGAGGGACCGTGACGACCTGGAAAAATGGGCTAGCAGGAACCTCATGAAGTCTGACAAAGGTAAACGCAAACTTCTGCACCTGTGGTGGAATAAATTCATGATTTGGTATAGACTATAGACTGGTTGAGTGGGTAGCAACTATGCAGAAGAGGATCTGCGGAGTCCTAGGCTGAATATGGGTCAGCAGTGTGCCCTTGCAAGTGACAAAGACTAACCACCTATTGGACTGCATTAGCAAAAGCATAGTTGGTAGTTTGATGGAGCGTTATCGTATCCATTTATTTGGCATTTGTGAGGCTGCATCTGGAACCCTCTACCCAATTTCAGGTCTCCTAGCACATCAAGAAACTGCAGAGTCCAGTGGAGCGCAACTAAAATGGTTAGGGGGATGGAGCATATGGTAGTTGAACAGTGACAGAGAATTAACTGGTTTTGTTTAGCCTGGAGAAGGCTGAGGGAGAGATCTAATTGCAGCCTTCAACTAACTGAAGAGTGGGTACAGAGAAGACAGAAGCAGATGTTTCTCAGAGGTGTACAATGAAAGCATTAAAAGTAACAGAAGTTGCTGCAGGGGAAATCTGCTTGGAAATAAGAAGAAATAGTAATGATGAGAGAGGTGCAACACTGGAACAAGTTGGTCAAAGAGGCTGTGTAAAATCCATCCTTGGAGATTTTCAAACCTCAATTGGACAAGCAACCCTGAGCAAAATACTCTGACTTTGCAGTTGTTCCTGTGTTGAGTGGGAGTTTGGGGTATGTGACGTCCAGAGGTCCCTTCCAACCCAAATCTTTCTGATTCTAAAATCCTATTATTATCTTGTGGGAATAATGTCCATCTTTTCATAGATTCTGTTCCTTCTGAAGCAGGCCCAATGGATATGCTAGGACAGACTAACTATTCCTTAAACCATAAATGTTACAATTGTTTACCGTCCCCTTGGCTCCAGTGAGAGTCCCTGTCTGATGCTAAAATATGCAACTGGTGAGTTCAGTGTACCTAAATATATGGTTTGCACACTAAAGTGAGAGAACAGATCAGGAAATCAAAGCAACTAGTAGAGTCATGATGCTTAGCTGAATGCTTAATCCATTGAGGAAGAGGGATCAGTTAAAATGAGCTGCTAGGCAACTCCACTCTCCTTTTGTCCAAACTCTCCTGTTGTCCAAACAGGAAGAAGGAACCTTTGGAAGAGGAAGAGCCTTCTCCTTGCAATCCCTGCCATTCCTTCTGCCTTTTCCACTTTCAACTTCAGCAATAGTCCAACAGATCTTTCACCCCAGGAGACAGAGTGGGGAAATGCTGTGAGATAGTCTTCTCTTTCAAGATAAAAGTGGAAAGATGACAGATTTTCAAAGATTTACCAGCCCATCATCACTAGTCTCCATCTCCAGCAGGCGAGATAATAAATGGAAATGAAATAAACTCTAACGAAGCCTCCACTTTCTTCCGTCTGAGAGCTGGCTGCCCGAAGGATGTTCAGACATCTCTGAGCAAAGAGCTGTGAGGTCCCAGATTTCTGGGCTCACTTTCTTCTTTACAAGGGCCATTACACAGATCTGAGTGGTTCATTTGTTTTCCTTGTCACCTAAAGGCTTCTATAAAGGAGGTTATCATTACAAAAGGGGGTCACTCATGTCCTAAATTATGTTCTGATCATTTAATCTGATGTCAACTTAATGCTTGCAGAAGTGGCTAAGACATAAGATTTTTTTTTTTCCTTCCATAAATGTTGTTACCCAGGTAGTCCAGACAAGAAAGTTAATTGTCCAGGAAGGTGGTTAGATTGGCCTAAATACACTGGTTCTTCAAGTGTGAAAATGAGCTAGTCTCCAGGGAATGCATTTAAATCTCATGATTTCAATGTCTGTGATAGTTACACTTCCTGGGGAAAGTATATACAACAGTCCTTTGGAAATAAAATAGCCACATGACAAACAACCCTGTTTGTACAGAAGGTGACTGATATGATTGAAAAGCAGGCAATATTGACATTTATAGATGATAATAATGCTACTTCGACAAATGCGTAAAAGACCTGGTATGGTCATTTTATAGAGACCAGGTTCTCTTCCAACCTCTTTGGCTTTCTTCTTATTATGAATGTAGCTTTGTTTCCATATCTGAAAGCAAACCTGCATTTGTAAAATTCAAGACAGACCTTTTAGTTCAAACATTTGCTTCAGGCTTAAAAGATGAAAAACTTCTCTAGTACTCTGTAGGTGGAAATCTTTTTTTGCAGGGAAATGTTTATTTGGATATGAACTGAACTAAACTAATATAGCAACAATATTCAATACCTGTACACATTCTTGATGTTGTTTTTAGCAGGACACAGGTGACTAATTGCCATGGATGAAAACTTGACACAGAAAATAGCCGTGAGCAGAAAATCAAGTACCAAACAGTTAAAAATTTTAAAGACTACATTAACAGTAGTTTAAGTTGCGAAGGTATATATAACTGTTCTTAAAGTACATTATAAAATCTTTGTGTACTACACAGTTCAAAAATCTAAAAAAAAATAATTTTGAATAGATGTTTAAAAATAAGATCAAGACTAAACATTCATCTTTTTTTAGGTAGTTCTGTGTATGTGTCTGGGTAGTTGCCCAAAAACTGTGTCCTGTACCATGTCAGAAACTTTTAGCTCCAGCTGGCTCTCTAGAAACGTGTGGGTCTGCTATGAGTCTGATGTCCTATTTGTCAGCCCCATCCATATGGAGCAGAAACCCTGCTGCACTTGGCACTATGGTGCAATGGACTGCTAGTTAAGCACTCAAACCAGTTCCCAGGTGTGTAGCACAAAATAAACTTTGGAAAAAACGTTTGTATATCTTTAGGCTAAAGAAAAGGATAAAACCAGTCTCTCTCCTATGAAATCTTATGACCCTGCTCCTACAAAAGCTATACATCTAAGTTTGTTTCAACTTGAAAACAATTATGGACATATATAAAATCTTTCTTATGCTACAGGGTTTGTGAAATTAAGAGTTAAGGAAAATTGCTTATACTTGTCTTCTTTGCATATTCCACATGGGATACTGAAACTACACTGTGGGTTTCATATATGATTCTAGCCAGATTCTTGTGGTTTGGGTGGGGTTTTTTTGTTGTTTTGTCCATTTGTCTGGTACGAGGTGGTTCAGGATTGCAGCAGCAGAAGAAAGTTCCCACTGCTTTTCATGCAGCCTTCTCTAAGCTTGTAGAATACCTGTAAGGTTTTCAACGACTGGGCAGGAGCCTTACATTGGTATTAACGTTGCATAACTCAGATGGAGTGCTTCAGAGAGAAGCAGAATAAAGAGAAAACCACATGGGAATGAGACTCACTACTACCACTAGGTTTTGACAGTGATTGCACAATTTAGGCTCTCTACAATCACTAGAAATGGTTCGGTCTTCAAATCCAGACTTGCATTAAGAATTTGTTCCTGTGTGTCAGTTTTATACTCCCTACTAAGCTAGTTTGAAAAAGCATATTTGTTGTGTTATTCCAGACTTAATTGGGAATGGCAATTGTCCAATATGAGTTGTAACAGGAATTTTTACATAAAGTTTGGTTGTTTGAATAAGATGTAACCCGAAACCAGAGGAGTTCTGAGTTTTGCTAAACTGATTCAGCTTTTCCCAGTTAGGGGCTTTCCTCTTTCATTTATTTTTAATTCTGTTTAATAATTGCAATTCTGAAATCTCGTTAAAAAATAAAAGTGCTACAAGACCTGTTCTGTTTCATTTCTGAAGGAGAAAACAAGCTCCTTCATTACCTTCCTCTTTTGGGGTGTGAATACCTCCCAAGTTACTTAAAAAACATTATGAAAACAGTACATGTATGAACAAAATCTTTACAAATGAATCATACATTTTGCTTATTTTCATATGCCAAAGGGGTTTAATAGAGGCTTCCAGTTATCTGATTTGTCCCTCCCTCAGAGCAGTTAAGTGCCTGCTGCCTTAACAGCTTAACATCTTAACATCCCTCACAACCAGCCAGTCTCATCCTCCCCACTTTCTCTGCTGTTCTTCCAATATTTTCACCTAAAAGAAGTAGGGCATCCTCATCATGATCATACTTCAGAGGGAAGCATGGACACCTACAACTCAGGCCTGCAGGCTGGCAGGAAGGCAGATTGCCGTGTGCCTGAAGCCTCACAGAGGCAAAAACTGTGTCTGCAGCCTGGAGAGCTCTCCCCGCTGTGCCAGGGCTTCTCAGCCATCCCAGAAGACAATAACGTGACATATCTATCAACTCTACCCTGTCTGCACACAAGGCATGTTAAAGATGAATCCCTAGCCTTAGCTTCATATTTTACAGATTTCACTGGTTTGTTTTAGTCATAATCTTAAATATTGCATATTTGAATTTGATTGAACTTGCTCGCAATCCCATTCCTAAAGAATTCCTTTAATATAATGTTAGGTTATTAAGTTAATGGACTGCTTCCTCACAGCTAACACCAGTTGTCGAAAAAGGACTGGCTGAAACCCAAAGGGCTCTCGCATGTGATGTGCAGTTGATTGTGTGATTCAGTTGAGCAGCGAGAAACAAGGCAAGTGTTAGGGAGAGATAACATACGCTTTGTGAGTGTTGTCAGAAAGAAGGTGTAGCCCTGTGCTTTCAACATGTGGTGTGTGTTATCACGCATTAACACAAGCCTTGATATATCTCACAGTGATTAAAAAGCATGTAAATAAAAAAAGCATCTATTTATTAGTGGATAATTTGCTAATGAAAAGCTGAGGAAATGAAACTTCTACAGGAAGTGTTTTCCCTTGAGCTGTGGGAGAAACTGAGAAACATTAAGGCTTTGCATTTTTATATCATGAGTATATATTGTTTTCTCTTCTATATGCTTCAAATTTTTATGCTGCTGCATTTATGGCTGTGGAATGAAAAAAGCACTACGCGTTAATACCCAGATGTTAAAAATTTTACTTTCAAGCTACAATACAGAATAAATATTATATTCTACCTAATGAATTTTTAAGCTATTTTAAAATAGCTTGTGTAATAGCAGCTGAGTTATTTTTAAGTGAGCTTGGATGAGAAAAAAACCGCAGTCCTTATCTATCCAAGTATTTCTCCTTAAGCCTTTTGTTGCTCAAAAAACCCCAAATTTTGAAGATGAACAACTGTAAGTGTCCCTAAATTTCATCTACTTACATAAGCATGCTTTACTCTGAAGACGAAGGTTTGGTAATGATGAAAAGCCAAGACATTATTCTAATGTTCATGTATTTATTTATGGCGTCCCAATTAAGCATTTGTGTAATCCTTTCCTACATCTAAATTAATGTATTTTACATATTTTACACATATGGAATCAAGAGTACCCATAGAAAGCATCTTTTCCCCCCTGCCTTTAAACCCCAAGTCTCAGCGTGTTCTCACAAAAGGACTGTCATATTTTGAATATTCTCAGAGAGTCAGCTATGTGAGAGATCATGCAATGAGGATGTGTACAGGGAAACAGCTCCCATTAAATCCCTGGGCCAAGTTCAGCAGCTTAGCATGAGCTGGTCAAAAACAGGAGTTCGTGACAAAGTCCCAAAGACAGATCACACAGACATTCTTTGTGAAATACCGCATCGTTGGAAACATGAAATATAACAGGAAAGCAAAAAACTCAAGCCATAAGCCAACAGTGTTGGAAAAGCAAAATGAAGAGGTACTTCAACTAAATTTCTGGCCTGCCTTAAATCATGTTGTCCAGCCACACCATTCCCTTGACATTCTGGGTTCATTTTAGACATGGCTGAAAAAGCAGCTTACTCACAGACTTGAGTAAAAATTGCAGTTGTCCACATCAGTGCGACATATATTCCACCAAATCCTAAATTAAAGCAAGTTACAGTATTTCACTATATTGAATAGTATTTCAAGCTATTTTCATCTAAACCTGTTTTACCAGTAAGTTATCGGGAAATTAAGCCTATGATGTATACACATCCACTAGTCTGACAGCTGGCTCAGAGAACAAAGAGCAAATGTATATTGACCTATTTTCTACTGGTAATATATTAACGAAGCCAAACAGCTGTGGTTGTTTATAACACTAGAATATGCAAATTAACTTTCCCCATGCCTACAAATGTGTTTGATATTTTACATAATGCCCAGAACATGCATTTTTAAAACTCCATACCTGGTACTCAGTGCTAAACTTCAGTAATAACACGCTGCGGCCTTCGTTTCCTGAGTGAGGGAAGCAGGACTGCTTTTTATGCTTTCCAGGTATCTGCAAACAAAGCTTTTCTTTCGTAAGAACCAACTAAACCCACTGCAGTTCTTCCTTGATTTGTACATTTGGAGATACAGTGTTTTTTGCACGCAGAAATTCATTATGAGGAGGAAACACAAGTGACTCAGGTTCCAGGTGAGCTGCCAACTCCACTGTGCTCAAGCTGCTGCATTTCTGAATTATGGCGTAGCACCGCAGTTCTTCTAGCTTACAACTTCTTGCCCTGCCTGTTAAGTCTCAAAATCACAGAGGCATTGAAAAGCCTCCCATTTTATTCGGATCCACACTGTTTATGCTGTTGTGAATCTGGTCCTAAACACTGCCTAACAGCTCAGAAGCATCACTAAAATCAGATATCTCTCACCCCTTTATCATCATAACTCAACAGGCCTATAGAAAAATCTAGCTGGCATCAGAGCTATGAATGCTGAAAGGCTGCCTGACATCAAGATGGTGTCTTCTTCATATTTTGACGCAATCAGGGTTGAAAACAAGGCCTTTACCTAAAGTTTCTCCCCGGAAACATAAATCTGTTTTATGGAATCTGAGTGTTCAAAGTTCCAGAGGTTACAGTTTGGTCATCAGACAGGTGTCCTATTCTAAAGGATAGAATCGTTTACAGAAATAGCGCAGTTAATCATTCTAACCACTACTCAAGACCTTAATGGTAATGTATTTCATAACTGTATTTACATGTGTACATAGAACCACAAATTTAGCTTGAAACATCTGTTCAGTTATTTTACGTATAGTATTGTATTGGAAATTCTCCTACTTTCAGAACATCCAAACAATGAGGGAATTTCTGGGCAAATGTTGTTTTTTTCTACATTTTTTAAAAAGTAATCAAAGATCTCCAAAGCAATCATATATGCCCGAGAATATCCATGTTTCAATTTTTCTTTGCTTAAGCAGTTATTTGTAGCTGTTTCACCGTGGCAGACAGAGTACAGCGTTACTTATAGCACCTGATATGATGCAGCAATTGGTACACTTGAAAGAATTCGTTTTCTTCCCCCTCAAAAAAATAAATTCAAAATGAAAGTTACTAGATGGACACAGCACCTTTTCCTTCAGCAAACCATGTAGTATATCCCACAACCCCTACTTAAATTTATGTTGACAAAATATCATCATCTGTCCAAGTTGCACGTAATTGTTTTCTTGGAGTCTTTCACAGGTCTGAATGTGCAGCATTTTGTTCATTGTATAACAGTTTTACATGCAAGCAGTGGATACAAAATTGTGTATATAATATGATATTACATAAATTTTATTTTTTGTACCTTTTTGACTGGAGCAACTCTACAACATGCACACAATGAAAAGAAAACGAAGCGGTCTCTAGGAAGTATGGAAGCCTCCAATGAATTTTTACAGTGTTCAGATGCCAAAGTTCTTCCAGTTTTATCTGTCCTAAAGAGGTTCTTAGACTAAAAAATTCAAATGAATGTCCTTTAGCCTACTATTCTTAGAGCCATACATAGTATTACCTTTCACACCGTTGAGAAATCTCACTGCAGTGATTGCTTTTGATCCTTTCTCCTTGTTAGTTCTAATAGCACTGCTTTTTCTTTCCCTATTTCTTTTCTTCCCCAAAAGGGAGCTCAAGAACTCTCTGATCTGTAATTGCACAACATTCAGAACAACTGCATTTCTTTTACACAGATAAAGTTTTTACAATGACCTCTGTGACTGTCATATAATGGGATCATCTTCCTAGGTAATAATTTGTAGTGCATGCGATGGGTGAAGATATGGAGAATATTTTTTTTTCCTTACAAAAGGATATAGGTGCAGAAAAATTCCCCACAGAGAGTTTCTAAAAAGAGCCATGAAAAACAAAATAATGTGCACTCCTGAAATTGTTTGAAAATAAGAAAGCATATAGATCAACTGAAAGGCATATTGAAAATGAATGAAGAAATACTGTAGAGGAGGAACAATCTACACCTCTGCTCCTTCTCTTGCAAGTCAGGATTTTAAACATCCTACTGCTTTTAGAAAAGAAGACAAGCCCACAGGTCTAACAGATTAACTCCACTGTGACTTAAATGATGTAGAAACAGACAACAAAGAAAATAAAACAGATCTATGCTAGGCTACTGCGATGGATGACCTCTGAACAGCTCATGTTATAGTCTCAGTATCCGGCAAGCAATTTCAATGGAGAAGTACAGTAATAAGATTTTTCTCCCATACACCAATTATTATTAAACAGAAACAATTCTGTGGGAGAAAGCATGGGCAAATAAGTCACAATGCACTTATATTTACTCTTAGATGTAGATGTTTTGGCAATGCATGCACATAACAGCCTACGGAGTCTATTGCTGTGTAACTAAAAAAACCAGTTTCCGCAAAGGTGAGAAAAGCGTTTTTATCTTCCTCATTGCCATTGCAGACATTTATATATACCAGTCGTTGAAACTCCTCTAAGACTGAAGCAGCTTCACTTTATAGATATTGAATAAGATAAACAGTGGCAAAACAAAAACCCTGTATGTGGCACAGCCTGTAAACGCATCTCAAAATCACCCACAATTTTAGTCTATCATCATCTTAGTCACTGGACCTTCTCTACTAAACTTACTTACTCTCTCCTACTAAACTTACTTCCCTCTTACCTGAAGGCAATTCAAAATATCCACATTAGCGTATAAGCAGGATATTACTCTCTCTCTCTGCACTGAGAAGCTGTGACTATGCCTATATTAGGAAAGAAAATTCGCCAGGGGCTATTCTCTTGCATTGAGGCCACTGCACAGCACAGCTGGTGTCTACACACCTGAAATACCTTACTCTTCAAAATATTTTGGTGGCATCCAGTCTGCTTGTTGGGAGCGCTAGGTGGCCTGTGCCTCCGGCCATGCTAATGATTAAACAGTATGGGCAGCTATATGCCCTGACCTAGCCCCCGTTAGCTTGCTGACATTGATGCTGCCTGTGACACACATCCAGACAGATGCGCACAGCAGAGCCTGGTGACCACTCACCATTAATATTGTTAACGATACATCGTGTTTTGACAGATAATTGATTCTACTTAGGCCTACAGGGTTGCATAATTACTTCAGCAGATCAAATTATGTTAGACTTGGTTGACTCAACCTGCCGTAAGTGACATTGCTAAAAAAAGCAAAACAAAGCAAAAAGATAAAAAGGCAACAAAACAAACATAAGCAGCTTTGAAGTGCTTATTAATATCTTAGCCATGTAGATTGTAACTGAGGAAAACTACTTGCTGTCCTTGTGGCAGAGATGAATTATTAATTCCATATATACGCAGCTCAGCCACTACAAGGAGTAAGATCACTTGATAGCGTCAGAGCAAGCGTGCTCCAAAATACCAGAATATGTGTACCTTTTTAACTCCACGTACCCTGGATAATTTAACTGTGCCAACATACACTTACGGTATTTTTTTCCTCCTCATCGTGTCGGAATTGCTATCCTCAGGGATTATTTAGTCAGTCACAGGGAACACATTTGGCTGTTCCCTAAACAGAACACTAGTAACTCCTTCCCCTAAGCAAGACACCTGTAGACACCAGCCATGAATAAGGTTGTTTGCTTTTATAGAAGTTAATGGAACAGAGCTCAGTCTTTTTCTAGATATTTGCATTTTGCAGAGAATATGTTTCCTGCTAAAAAAAGTCCTAAATGGATTTTTGCAAGTGGTATTTTGGCTCGCTTGGGTAAACTATGAATTTATAGGTTTTCATACTTATCGTACAAGTAGAGCATTCAATGTCAAATGGTGGCTAATCTCAAATGGTTCTGAATAATATGGCAGAACCTCAGTGCTGAACAGCAACTAAAAGCAGAAATTCTTCCAACAGCTCCTTTTCTTTCATTTAATACCACATTTCCACATATTCAATAGATTTAAAAAAATATGCCGGGCTCTTAGTTTCAGTGATATCTTGGGACAGTAAGCTCCATAAATCTCATATGTTGGATGATTAGTTCCTTTCCTCAGTTTTAAAATGTATTGCCTTTCAATTTCCATGATTATTTCCTTGTTCTTATGTGATAAGTAGTAAATAGGAGCTACTATTATTTATCTTGTCAGCATAGTCCATTATTTTGCATCTCATATGCCTTCTACTTGTCTTCTCTCTCAAAATATGATAACTGTTTAGTTCAGTCTTCCCACAAAGCTATCTCTGTGTCATTTAACATTCTGGCACTTTCCATGAAATCCACTCTACTTCTGCTAGGTCTTTCTCGATTCAGTCTCTTTTGATCTTTAATTTACATGAAAATATAAGAAATGATTTATGTAAAAGCATTATAAACCTTAGTTAACACTTAGGTGAAAGGCCTGTCTGTATCTTGAATCTGGCATTTTGCAAGAACAGTCATACCATTCGTTCCTAATTACATTATCTTGTACATTCAACTTATTCAAGATACTTAATACTAACAGATGTAATAAACTCGTGGTACTGTATTAAATCACTGCCCATCAGCAAGTTAATATCCCATGCAGCATCAATCCCTCACTGGCAAACTAAAAGCAAAATGAAGAGCTTCATTTCTAGATAATTATCTTCTTCTCAGCCATGTTTATTCTATGGCCCTCCAACGTAATCGCTGCAATTGCGTTATTTTGCCAAAGCATGATAACAGTCTTAATCCAGAACATAAATGAACACATACTAAGACATCAGACCTAAATCAGCCCCGTCTGCTATTATATGCACAATCTGAGCGCATATTCGACTTTTGCACTGGACCCTCCCACTGAAATGGACATGCCTGCATTTCTCATATCTGAGTCAAGGGAGAAATTTAATAATGCCCTCTTCGGCTCCCAGAGTTTTCATCGTTTTTTCCTATTCTTCCAAAAATCACAGACCCATAGTCATTTACAAGGGCAGGTGTCTGTTTATGCAGGCCAGATGCTAGATTTATTTTTTCCCCTGAAACCAAGGCATCCAAGTGCCAGCTAAATATAAGAACCATTTGGCAGCTTCATTCAATAATCCACATCAGGTCAGCCGGAGTTTAACCTCAGGTATGCTAGGATAGCGTTTTTGAAACAACTATATGCAACACCGCAGGGCACTGTGCTGTAGAGAATACAGATTAAACCAGCTGAAAGCTAATTTGGCACATTATATTGAGATGCTACTCATACCTGCAGGAACTCTTACTTGATGAGTATATTCTTCATTTACCGTTATACTTCTCCTTCAACTAACCTGGCCACTTTTGGTTAAATCTGAGAGTTTTTCACTGTAAAGTACCATTTCAGGTACTAATGTGGGAAGGGAATAATGCATCGGTTTCAGCAAAGCACTCAAGATACTAATCAAGATGAAGCATTTCAATTAATTTTCAAAGTCAACTTTTTTCTTTCTAAAGAAGTTTCTTTTCACAATTTGTAGCTTAAGGAATATGAAAACCAAAGCTGCAACACTGTTTTTAAATTGACATGACTCCCGTTTTCAATGTTTTCATTCTAGCGGAATTTTTAAGCCTACACACACACACGCGCACGTGCGGACTCATGTAAATATTTCATTTGAATTCAGTGTGTTAGTAATAATTTTTTTAATGTGGAATTTTCAAATTTAACATATTCTCATATTTTCTCAAATTTAACATATACTCATGCAAATTTATTGAAACTAAATATTGTATTATACTGTGGTTTAGTTACTTTATACTATGCAAGTTAGCTCAATTTTTGTTATATCGGAATGTCTTACAGTAACAGTACTGATACACTCTCCTACTCTACTTAAGAATCCGCATGCTCATAAAAGAAAGCTTTCAAAGGCTGTACACCATTCATAATTACTGTTGTGAATACTTATAAACTCATGTATCTGGTCACCTTTATTTATGTAAGAAAAACTACCATGCAAAGAATGTTAAGTATTTTAGATAACTTCTTCAACAAATACTTGCAAATACAGGTAAAGCTGCTGTTTATTTTAAGCTTTGGCTTTGACACTGCAGAACACTTATAAAAAAGACATGGACACGTGTCCACAGGGACAACTTGAAAGGTGGACAGCTGCTGCATCTCAGTAAAGAAAAAGGATGGGAATAGAGACATATTTCTTGTTAGGTTTTTAAATTACCAAGTAAATCAGTATTAAAAATCTTTTAAATATGCAGGTGTTATTGAATAAAACTCCACCTAAGGAATCTGTACAATGAGTGTTTCAACCATTTTCTCCTTGTGCACTTATATCTAGATTTTTTAAAATAGTCATAACTTTGTTTACACTGTGCAGTAAAAGTAAAGCACATTTTCTCTTCACTGTGGCTTTTTAAACTGCAAATATTATTCTTTGTCATCAGCTTCAAATGACAAATTAAAAACCAGTAATACCGGAGTTCATGTAATTGACTGCCATGTATATAATCCCCCTTTTTTTGTTGTAGTCTTCCACAGAAGAATGCTTGTTGGTGTAGAGCAAGTTCTACTTTTAAGTGTATTTTATGTTCTGGATAACATGGTCTTAGCCACTCTGAAAGGGGAAAGGGAAACCTCTTTTCCCTTGTAGAGCTATGGGCCATCTACCAAATCTGCACAATTTCCTCCAATTAGACTGGTTCTGAGTGTCTGATTGGCAAACATTTATTCCCCAAGAAATGTATCACGTGCCAAAAACTGTACAGGGATTGGTCAACATGGCTTCATTGACAGTATTTAGTAACTGTCTTCCACTTCAACGGGCTCCTATAGCAACTCTCCGTAATATAGCTCCTAGCAGAGTATCTATCTACATGCCCTTCCTACATCCATCAGCAGAGCTTACATTGTGAATATGTATTACCCTAGCCTTACATCTCTATAATTAGGTGTTTCCTTATTCCCTTCTCCCTGCCCTTGTATATATTCTTTTTTCACCCTGGATACTACAAAGAATTTGGTGTTTACCTAGCTCTTTCTACCACAAACAGTCCTTTGAAATCAATTCTGTAATCACGCAAGTTGCATCTTTTTTTTAAGATCACAGGCTTCAGTTAAATGTTTAAAGGCAAGCATGGTACGTTACTGTGCACGCCAGAGCACATCACAAATAGGCCGTGATTTCCACTGAGGCCTGTACATGCTAATGCTATATAATCATAGGCTCTGTCTAGAAAATCAGTTTTTAGACATAATGTAAGCTGTAATTATCACAGGTATGCTCATGACCAAGAACTTCAAGGCATCTAGAAACGTAAGTTAAAAAGCAGCTAAAAGAAGAGAAGACGAATGACAGACAGGCAAGAGAGTTCAGTATAGGCTGAGAGGAAATCGGAATTCTCAAGCATGCTCCCACTAATGCAGAAATAACTAGAAGGATTGGGGAATACTACTTCCTGTCCTATAAAGAAGAAGAAGAAAAAAATTCCACCTTAATTAATAGGGGACATGGCATATTAAAAACTGGTTTTTGCAAACTTAAAATCACAACCTGCAGGAAAAATCTCTTAGGGGATTCAGAAGTGAAATTCGTTCCCCGCGCTCTGGCTGCTCGGTACACGGCCGGCCTCTGGGACGGGCCTTTCTGACACGCCACTTGGCAGTGGGTGGGGGGGCAGGGAAATGTGGCAGCTTGTCTATCCCATGCAGCGGGCAGCCAGGACAAAACTACTGGAAAGGCGGCAAAGCAGGCTTCCCTGTTCCATTTAAGAGTTTCTCTTCATTGGAAAATTACTTAACACTAGTAATTGCCACATCCCAGATCAGCAAACACGTTTAGTGAAATTTGGACCCCATAAAAAGCAAGGAAATTCTGCAGGGACTCCACATCTCTTGCCCATACAACTACGGTGTTCACGCAGCTTATGCCACAGTTACTCCTGAGTAGCTGGAAAAACTCCTGGCTACCTCTTAAAATAAACCAGATCATTACTTTCCATGCATTGCATGGTTTTCAGTTTTCAGGAAAGATTGTCACTATCAAAGGTTATTTCAAACAGATGGGAGAACACCTCTTAAGGACATATGAAAAAACTATATACATAAATCCTATAAAAACAGCTACTGAGAGGATGCTGCTATTTGGTTGATTTCCTATTTGTTATACTAGGCATTTTCATGATGGCATTACCATCATCATTTGGAGACATTTAGCCTGTTTTCTGTGATGTTTTGAAAGAGGTTCAATTCCCAAGAGTAGGATGATTAAATGATGCAAACTGATGCAAAACACTGCATTCCAGCATATTTCATAGATCTAAATTTAAGCTCTATCTACAAGCTTGACTCCCTGATACCTGAGCGCCACTCTGCTAAACAACATTTAGTTCGACTGTCTGGCTCTACTATATTACCTCCTCCTGTTCTGCTAATTAGACATAAATCTTTTAAAACAAACGTATTTCTTTACACAGTTAGTCATGTTTAAAGGAAGAAGATAATTTGTTTAAGATTAATATACAGTTTTTCTTTCCATTTTAACAGTTTTTTTCAGATGATGTAAACCTTTGTCTTACTGCAATATACGACTGCGTCAAAAGAAGATACATTCTTGAAAGCTCCCTTTTAATTTCTAAGTGGAAAATAGAAAGATAGGGAGATTAAGATCCTAATTCTCAGTGTAATATTTGAAGTTATTCCTATTAGGTTGCACTGCGCATCCTGATTGTCTGTTTCTGTCTTCTAATAAAGTTGATAGAAGGATGGAGAAATCATGTGTTATTCCATACCTGTACTGGAAATCAAAGGACAGCAGATTTTTCCCTTCTTCTGTTTCAATATCCACAACAACAATCTCTCTTATTTTGAGGCCCACCTTCACAGTGCCTACTGCTGACCTGATTAAAGGGAGCTATATTTTTTGTTTGCTTTGATCTGTTCATCTTATCTCTGACTTGATCAAATATTTTCAGCGATATCCTCCTTCTTCCTGAACATTCTGATGATCACAGACTTTATTTCCTGCCAGAAAGCACACAAACTCTTTTCCTTTGCTGGTCTATTTGCGCTATAAACAATAGGATTTACTGTGGCAGGCTGGGCATATCTGTGGTAACCAGATGGCTTTGCCTTAACTGAAGAAATAGATAACAGCCCTCCAGCCAGCTGCTGCAGTACGTGTAGCACCTGTCCTGAAATCCCGTAGGTTCAGGAAACAGTGGCAGGTACACAGGTATATATTCTATAAACATCCTAATTGTACATTCAGTGGATGTATGCCTGCGTGTGTTAATGTCCATCTATCAATGAGCTTTTCCAGGGCTTGCTTCCAAATTGCATCCCTACTCAGGCATCACTAAGGGCCTGGGCTATTTCCCTGCAACATTGCGCACAGGTACCAGGAGCGCTTGCATGCTGCCACGTTATGTGATGCACAGCAGACTCAGCGTGGAAGCTGACCGAACAGCTAAAATCAGCATTGCTGCTTTTCCCTCAGTGGTAAGATGATTTGAGTTACAATAGGTTTTGGAGGTTTTTTTTAATTTTGTTTGTTTGCTTTTTAAATTTTTCAATTTTATTTATTTACTTATTTAAATCTAAGAAGTTCTGAATAGTTTTCCATCTTTTTTTTTGTCTGCTTCCAGTATCTAGACATTACAGTGGCACATATCTAGGTCACATGCAGGACACAACAAAGGGCCTTCCTCATGAACATTACTAGCATCTCTTAGGGGATATGTAGATTCTCATCGGACACAAATAATTTGCTGGTGATTAAAAGCTGGAAGGAATCCAGGCAAATACGTACGTTTTTTCATGGCCTGATCTTCATTATACAGAGTAAAGGGTAGAGTGTAATTGCATGCCACTGTACACATCAAGTCTAAGGGATTTCAGTGGCACAGAAATTATTAATAATATTTTCATATTGTTGGAGAAATTTTCTGTATTTTACACATGTTAACAAAACCGAGTCTCTTTAACTCCATTTGAAATAAATAGTTACTATATGCAGTTTAAATATGAGAAACTGGGACATGTAAGTCACACTTTCCTATTGTTCTCAGTCATAAAATAACCCGATCCTATTTTTCCCTCAGTCTTGCACTTTGAACAAGACATCTGGTTAAAAGCTAAGTAATTAGAGGAAGGGGTTTGGTTTTATTTTCTTATTTTTTATGGGTCGATGGGAAGATGACTTTGCCAAAACAAGTCAAGGAAGCCAAAAAGCACATATATTAATTATTCTTCCCATTAACATTATGAAAAGCTTGTGAGGTACTAATATCTACCGGTTAACTAACTATAATTTAGTATTGAATCAAATCTGCAATAGTCCTGCTATCCAGAACATCTTGCCAGCCAACATAGCCAACAAACTCTACAATTCCCAGCAGCAGGTGTTTAATAAAAGATCAGATGATCTCTGTTCTGCCAGGTTCTGGGATGTCAGGCTCTTCAACCTCTGGCCCCAAAGGTATCGCTGCGACAATTTTAATTACTGATAATTTACTGGAGCTCAACTGAAACACAGCCACTTGGACTGTTGGTTCGATAAAAATAAAAGACAACCTCATTTACAAAACCAATGTAACGGAGATTTTCTCCTTAGGAGAAATTCCCCTGCCTAAACTCCGTGATTCCAGATCTCCATCTGAGGGAATTCTAAATGCATTTTCCTGCCAGGATAACTGACCTGGACATTCCAGGTAGCAAAGATTTTAGGTCACCCTTCTTTGTCGGGGATTACCACATCCATTTTTAGTAATTAATCCTGAAAATGTTGCACTCATTAGCATTTCATTCTTAGCCTGTGGAATAACCTTCTATCATTTCCTGAGCTATTTGAAAAGCTCATGGTAGAGTTGGGTGGAGTATTTGGGGTAGTCAAAATTATCAGTGATTTTAGGCCAAATTGAACAAATAATAGTTTTATCATCATAAATGGAAAAATACCTCCTAAGCTCCACAACATTCCAGTTTTTGACTGATTCAACATTTATAGAAACTTATTCTGCATATCTTTGCAAAGATTACTTTCCATTTCTAACCTGAAGCGGACATGGAACTTATGTCTTAAATCTCTATGAGTCATGGTATTTTGGCGGGTGGGAGAGGAAGGAGGGAGAGGAATGAAAGGTTGATTTTTGGTTTAGTCTTGCAATTTAAATTACCCAAAATTGGGATAAATCAACCCCATTCCTCCTTCAAGAAATAACTATTTTTTTTTAAATGCAACAACTACAGCAGGACGGTTTCTAAGAACTTCATACATGCATACTCTGCAGAAGACTCATTTGTCTCCTAAGATAAGCCTCCTAAGATATATTGGGGCAGAGTTTTGAGGTTATTCCTAACACAGGCAAAGACAGATTTTAAATCTGTTTTCTACATCCCACTTGAATATTCAAATCGCTGGGTAAAGGACATGAAGAGAACACAATCTCCTTCTACCCTATTTTGTGAAGAGCATCCATTCTCACACCACAACAGTGTGGTTCAGCTGAACTAAAAATAACAGTAATCAGTTAATCATATAGTTGGGAGTGTTTGCTCTTCAGTGGGGATGATAGACCTGATTTTGATTTTTCTGTAAGTTCACGCAAGTCTCAGATTTCCAGGTAAATATTTTCTATTGAACTGTTCCAGATGAACATGTATCTGGGGAACATTCAGTCCCTGTACCCCTGTTGTGTGTCTTAAAAAGGGAAGCATGATGTGGATGGTAAACAGAAGGTGGGGGGGAACAAAACAACACATATTCTTGTTGACGTGTTAGTGCTGGGAAGTGCCATCAGGCAAAAAAGAAATAAAAAATTACCATAAACAAAAGCATACTTAGAGTTGCTTTATTATTTACACTAACTTCTATGGCATTTGACGCACAGAGGTTTCAAAATGCAAAGAAAGATTAATATCAGCATGTTGTGGTCCCCTGTTAGGCTCACTCAATGCTTAGGATGAAAATGGATAGAAGATGCCCAATATTCTCCCACATGCAATTAAATCATGTCTTTGTGAAAGCTATTACAATAATGTACACAGGTAATTTATATAAGGATGGATTTAATTAGATTTCAGCATCTTTTAATAAAGTCTAGAAACTAGGAAGATGGGGTAAAAGCCAGTACAGTGTAACCACAAGCTAATCCCCTGTGAAGCACACAGTTTTAGGAGCACTCTCCAATTACTGCACAAACTTAATTAAGTTCCTACCAAAACTATTCTCTCTAGCTTGATACTCCATTTTCAAATATGTTATGTTGTATTCCTTAAAGAATTATAGGAATTATGAATAAATTCTCTGTACAGAAGCATTTAGACAACAGCTGCATTTTGCCATTCTTAAATGCCCAGAAAATACATACAAGAGATAAAATAGATTTTATTTACTCATTTATTTATTATTTATTTGTTTATTTATACCATGTATTAATGAAACAGCATTTGCTCGATCAATCACATTGCAGTTCAGATCTTCTAAGTGCACTATAAAGAACAGAATAGAATAGAATAAAATAGAATAGAATAGGGCAGAACAGAACAGAACAGAATAGTTCAGCTGGAAGGGACCTACAACGACCATCGAGTCCAACTGCCTGAAAACTTCAGGGCTGACCAAAAGTTGAAGCATGGTATTAAGGCCATTCTCCAAATGCCTCTTAAACACTGACAGGCTTGGGGCATCAACAACCTTTCCTCACCCGTTCCAGGCTTTGACCACCCTCTCAGTAAAGAAATGTTTCCTCATGTCAAGTCCAAACCTCCCCTGATGGACGCAACTGTGAGCCATTCCCATGCGTCCTGTCACTGGATCCCAGGGAGAAGAGATCAGCACCTCTCTCTCCCCTTCCCCTCCTCAGGAAGCTGCAGAGAGCAATGAGGTCGCTCCTCAGCCTCCTTCTCTCCAAACTAGACAAACTCAGAGCCCTCAGTTGCTCCTCAGAGGACGTCTTCCAGCCCCTTCACCAGTTTTTTTGCCCATCTCAGGATGCATTCAAGTACCTTCACATCCTTTTTAAATGGTGGGGCCCAGAACCGCACACAATACTAAAGGTGAGGCCGCAGCAGCACTAAATCAAGCGGGATAATCACTGCTTTGGACCGGCTGGTTATGCTGTGTTTGATGCCCCCCAGGATGGGGTTTGCCCTCTTGGCTGCCAGGGCACACTGCTGACTCCTGCTGAGCCTCCTGTCAACCAGCACCCCCAGACCCCTTTTGCCGGGCTGCTCTCCAGCCACTCCTCTCCCAAGTCAGACTTGTGTCCGGTGTTACTCCGTCCCAGGTGCAGAATCCGCCATTTCAACTTGTTCAATTTCCTGCCATTGATGATTGCCCAATGCTCCAATCTATCCCTCTGCAAGAACCAATAAAGTATTTTCCTCTTTTATTAGGGTCCTAGCTACTGAACTTTCATAGGTAAAATCTTAATGATTTTAGCTAGAAGTCTGAAAGCATTACTTTGTCATTTCTATGGGGACAACTGTGTTTAGGGCATCATATTATTACAAGGACATGTAAGAATATTACATATTCTTACAAGGAACTACCTTTTCTTTTTTTTTCTCTCTCCAGATACATTTCAGAAAATGAGGACTTGTAGAAGGACTTTATTCCTGGAATATTGAGATAAAACCTATTCTTCAAACATCTAGCATCTTCAAACATTAAACATCCTTTGTTATTTACCTTGTTCAAACAGGAATTTCTAAAACACACATTGCATAACCAACTGTCAGTTAATAGACAAAGGTCAATTCAGAGGAAGGGAAACATTCCTCTTCCAAAATATTATTAATCCAGCTCCTCTTAGAAGGTCTTAATTGTTGAAGAAATCACTGTAGTCTACCTGCTGTTGTGCTGTTTGACCAGGAAATAAGGGAGTTTAATGATCCTACAAGACTTTGCAGAAAAAGAATCCCAGCCAACACCTACAGTCCTTTTTATTCCACAGCACTTTGCTATCTACTCATCTTCACGGAAGAAACACCACATCATAATCACATTTCAGGCGCAGATAATAACCAGGCTAATAATATATCTCAAAAAAATGAAAAGGGCCTCTTTCATTTAGGTCTGAAAATCAAAAATTAGTCATTCAGTCCACCTCAAAATACTTAAATAAATAATACTCTGGGAAAAGTTACTGTGAGCAATTTTTGTGGGCAAAGAAGCCAGTTGTGTTAAATTAGTCCACAGTTTAGCCTGTTTTTTAAGTACTGCGTGATCCTTTCTGACACAAAATTTTACATAAGTTCATCTTGAGTTCTACAGTAAAAAATATTTTTGAGAAAGATACGTTTTATGTTCAAGAAGGAAACCGTTACAAGTGACAATTTTTTGAAACCTACAAACACCAAACAAAATGGGAAAATGTAATAGAAAATGCAACAAATATTTATTGTTTTAAGAATAGTGCAAGTAGGCATAGAAATAGCCTCTGCATGATAGCTAAACTGCTACACATTCAAGTTCATTCTAATCAATGAAAATAGCTCAGCCTAGCTATGATGTTGACTGCTGCTTTTAGGGACGTTAACAGCATTCAGTCATTTTAAAAGACTTTAACACTGTTTACAGTTAATGTCTGACAATCTAGTATCTCATTTAAGATGTCTTATCTAAAAGTACTGGAACAGGCATTTAGTTTACAAAATGATACTGTAATTTCTGCCACATTTCTTATAAAAATCTTTAGAATCCTACATCCTTCTCCATGCTTCCCAGGTAATGAGGACAAAAGTTATTCCCTTTATTTGTTGGGGCAGGAATTCTCACCCACCACAATTTATTTTTATCAGTCTTGCTTTAACAGCAGACACCAGTGATATTAATGAAATGAAAATTATTTTGTGGACAATGTCCATCTGAAGGCAAATGATATACAAAGTTTCCCTCATAAGCACACATGCACTGGCCTTAAAGCTTCTCAACATAAGGTTTATTGAGAATTAAATCACTGCTAAGTTTGGGTGACATTCACTAAGGAATAGTAAGCTACTTCCTAATAAGATGTGATTATTGCAAAGAAAAATCATATTACAATGAAATAGTGTTAGTCCACACCAAATCTTCATTTTAAAGCCATCTAAATGCTATGTTTAATATCAAGATTCTTTTCAGTAATTATCAAATTGCAATCTGTTCAAATCCTGACTTCTGCCTGAATGGTTGATACTGCAGTATTGGCTGTGAAAGACAGAGCTCCGATACAGCAGAGGACATAAATCACTAGGGCACCTTCTAATTTTCATCAGAATCATTGGGAAATATACTTTTAATTTAATATGGTTTTCATTTCCACAGTTCATGCACCTGTCAAACAGTACTCTATGGTCAAGTTCTACTTCAAGTTCTACTGAAGCACAGGCCTATAGAAATGAAAATAACATTTTCATTTCCCTCCTTTTAGCTACACAAACCTTTACTTGGTAATACCAATGCAGAGCTAAGGACTAACAAGTCAGTAAACGTGGTCTCAGCAGAAACCCTTTAGGTATGCCAGCCTGATTTGAACCGTATGTTTCCTTCTCTCTCTACACCTTCACGCATGCTCAAGGAATGAGCCTACCTACCAGCTATGTTTCAAGAATATTCTTTCATGACAGCATAGATTCTTTTTTAGGTATTCCAAACCTAGCTTGCACAAAATGATCCAGCACTCACAATTTTATGCAGAAAAATCAAAAGATAAGCAGAATTAGTCTTCTGGTAAGAACCGTGTTTCCCTGAGCATGGCTGATGTCCACTTTCCCCACAAACGCACAGATTGGTACTTTATAAGTTTATGTATCTACAGCCATTCCTAGATATCATCATGCCACAATCACACTTGACACCTGCGCTTAGAAAGCTAGCAAGTGGTTAATCTGCTCATTATCACTGACATGAGGAATGCATCTCATTTGGAATTATGTCTCCACAAAAAGCAACCTAAACAACAAACACAACTTATCAGCAGCCTTTCTAATTCTTGATTAAACATTTCTGCAAGCTAACAAAGTGAATGCAGATGCAGAAGTTTCAACCTAATGAGTGAGATGCGTCAAGGTCTTCTTTCAAATTTCCTGCTTCTGGCAATTGTTTGATACATTCATGCTTTTCATGGTAAGAAGAAAAAGAAGTGTAAGAGACATCTTACAATCCACCTGCTACACAGATTTACTCAGAAGAATAAACAACTTGTTAAACTTTAACTATACATATATAAAAAATAAAGTTGCCAAAGCCACTGAATCTTTTGCCTTAAGAGTTTATTTGTTTAATCCTTATGGGCTTCTGAGAGAATTTTTAAGAACAATGTTGTCAAAAAAAGGTTCAATATTAATGTCACAATTAACACCCACTTTCTGTGTTTCTTTGCACGGTTAAATTCTATTTGCCTTCAAATATGAATTGTGATAGCAGCTGCAATTTGGCAAATCTCAATTACATTTTATTTACGATAACAGAATAAGAAACACTGGCTATCAGAAGTTTGAAGTATTTTCTTCTTATCTGTCAGCAGCATGGGGACACAAGAACTAATAATCAGAATTGCATTTTGCTGGACTTTCTACAGAAAAAAAAACAAAACAAAAACAAAAAAAAGAAAAAGAAATAGCTACTGCATGAATTGAACCACATGAGATACAGGTGAGGTCACTTTCAAGCTAAAACAATCTTAACCTTTCATTCCTCTTGCCTGATGGTGAACTACTACACGAATTTGGAGAGTTATCATAACACCACCAGACTCAGCATTATTAGTTTAAACTTTATAATGAGAAAAGTGCTTCTTGGCTCTTTCATCAGTCAAATTCGCCATGAAAAGAAAGCAGTATCACAATTTTGACCTCAAATCAGTCTGAAATGGCTAGCTTTCCCCGTCTGCTTTCCCTAGCAGAAACTACACTGACACTGGGATTCAAAACCACCTGGAACAGAACTTCGTGGGAAGCATCCCTGCCCGTGACAGGGGGATTGGAACGATATGATCTTTAAGGTCCCTATGATCTCTCTCCTTTTTATTAAAAACAAGCAGACAATATAAACCACATCAAAATCCACAATTTTACTTAATTTATTTACAGGGGAAAGTCTGTAGTCCTACACTGACACTTTCTTCTAATAAATTATCCTCTGTCCCTTTAAACTGGAGACCTTTCATACAGTGTAAGGGCATTTCTTGTGCCCCTGACTCTAGAGTTGTCTGATGCCTGTAATACTTGGTCCTTACCTGAACTCTCTCATACATGATCACTTTGTCACCACATTTTAAACCCGTGTCATCTCAGGGGAGATCAGGTGTTACATTTAATGGCAATCCTCAAATTTGTCTACAGAACACATAAATACAGACACATTTCTCTTCATCCAAGTAATTATTGACAAAAAATATTCATCAAGCCATCAGATGTGCAGAAAACCCAGCTAGTGTAAGTGGTGAGGAAGCCTTACTCCTTGTCTACTCAATGATGAAAGGTGTTATTAAAAAGAGCTCATACTTTACCCTGTCACCTTGCATTGGAAGAAAAGAAAAAATAATCTATAAATATTCAGAGAGACAGTTTATTCACCTAATAAGATCTCTCACAGGGTGACCAATTGAAGATGTGTTTTCTTACACTGGGAATTGCTTGACTCCCCATGTAACAGCGCAAGCCTAGTATAGAAGTTACAACAGGCTGGGCAGTAAATTGAGGAGGTCCCTTTGGGGAAAGGAAAGAATGGCAGATAATTCAAGAGTCATCTCTATTTAACAGGCTCTCAGTGCACAGTCTCTCTTATAGTTAAATATCCAAAGAGGTAGTAATCACTGAAGAGTAGACTTTTCTCATCTTAATCCAGTTTCAGTTAACAACACACAGTTATGCTCTACGCTTCTTTTTTGAGATGCATTCATATTGCCAAATCAGCTGTTTCAGGAAAAAGTCAACATTATCCAGGTTATACAATAGGTCTTTAAGTCAATAATGTAACTTTTCATTACTCCTTCTCCCTTTAGTTTACGTCCCAGAATTGGCAATACTATAGTTTTGTATTTAAAGACCATTCCCTTTGGTAAAGCTGAAGGTTCATGGGAATCAGCAAATTAATGGGAAGACAGTTAGTTAAAATAAAAGGTTATCCAGTTCCATATATCTTTTCAATTTTTTTAAATGAGCGTAAATGGTCTCTGGTATGTCTACTAATAATTGATTAGATTTTTTTTTTTCCAGTTGACTTGAGCTTTTGTCCATTACACCGGTCTACTTCTGGTACAAAGTTGAAGACAGACATCGAATTTCACTTCGTTCGTGATAAAGAGCATATACATTTCCAAAAATTCTCTAGAAGTTTTTTTCCGGTATCACAAAGCATTGTTCTATAGGACATGTAATGGGAATCTGTGCTGTTTATCTAAGATCATCCATAACCATACTTTGAAATTAGCAAGTCTCCCCGGTTATCTTGTCAGCAAATAAACTGGGAAAGTAGAGTTTCAAGCACAGCAAAGTCTGGTAAAATTTTTGGGAGATTTTCCAGGCAGAGATATGTGGAAACAGATAGAAAAAATTGTGTAAGAAGAGAACATTGATCACAACAGCCTCGTTCAGAGCTTAGGAAATGGGCATTCACCTCTTGGAAAGAAACCAGTAAATGGCTCATCCATTCATATTAAAACAGACATGAGAAATGTAGCTTGTCAGGGTTTATGCAAGCATAAAAACTGACCTTCTAAAAGCAAAGCCTGCTTACAGCCTTGTCATTAGTTGGTAAGTAATAGCGTGAATAGACTACATATTACATGGGCTATAACTAACTGCCAGATAGAAGGGGATTTTTTGTTTATTTAAGTTTTGGGTAACCTTGTAGGCAACATAATTGCAAAGATACTATTAAGGAAGAAATTATGGCCTCTGAATAGGGCATAGATAATTCTCTGAAGTTCCACAGCTACATAGGATTCTGTGCGAGAATTCTTATTAGTACAGCTCTGGAAAATATATCTACTCTCAGTTTCTCCATGCAGTATTATTCTAATTATGTTGCTTACAAGGTAAATGTATGTAAAATAAGGTATCTATCTGTGAGCTAGTCATACTTCGTAACATCAGACATTTTCACTGTGCATACAAAGAAGTTACACACTAAAATAAACAGATGGCTCAGGAGATTTGTAAAAGGGTGTATAGCTTTCTACCAGGAGCTTACCATCAAACTCATCTTTAAATGCAGATGGCAAATCATTACTATTTGACTACTGTCAGTTTGTCCAACATTAGATCGTTTTGTCCTATTTTCTAATGGGCAGATGTTGCCAGCACAAAGATAATTATTGAAATTGGTACTAGATATGATCTTTTTGCAATCTTAGCACAGAAATCAGGGACTACATAGAAAGGGATATTTAGTCCTTTCATTCTCGTTGCTGTGAAGTACAAAACAGGAGTGAAAAAGTTTTTGAAGCAAAAGGGAGGAATTCTTACATACTGAACTACAGATATGTACTCTGTAGATATATCATTTGAGTTTTCAAGACTAATAAACAGCTTTTGTCGTATGCAATTAAGTCATATGAAGTTCTTAAAACCTGGCACACTGTATTCATTTGATTGTATGCATGCTCATGTGGTATATGGTATCCGCTGTTTAGATTTCCCTCAGGATTTTACATCATTCCCCAAAATAGACCATATGGCAGTAAATTCTCCAGAGGATAAAAGAATAAATTTTGCAGTTGGCAAGTTAAAAATTAATTTGGTTATCTTCTGGACACTGGCACTTTCAATCACAAGGTGGGTGGTCAAGTAATATCACTATTCCTACTAGCAGAGCTGTTCATTCTCTGTCATTCTTTTTATTGGTATAACTTCAACCTCTGTGACAAAGATTTGATTTGTGCATTTACATGATGCTGTTCGTGTTAACAATTCCTGTATCAGGTGCTGTGTCAAGGACACATACAAAATAATACAAATTGTGTATTAAATATTGAATGCCCTGCATTAGCAATAAAAAGCAAAGCACTGAGAGGCACCCTGCTTTTATGTTCTGTGTGACTATTCTTACATGGCTTGAGAGTTGTTGGAATGAATTTGCTATCACTGCATGCCATCCAAAAGCAAGCAGCAGATTCATTACAAACCTGAATTATAAAAGACTACAGAGAAAAAGATAAACGACCCCAAACCAATGGCTTGTTGCACTAATATCAAAAGTATTTAAAAAACAACCGGAGAAAACCCCCCACCTCTGAAGCTCTACAGTACTTTGATGATTTTATAGCTTGTTCATATTTGTGCCTTGTAATTCCTACCACAGAATATTTGCATAAACATAACCTATTGAATAAGTTCATTTTCATATAAACCACTGAGTTGCAGAATGGCCACAGGCAAATTTTTTATTCCACACTTTGTCAGATTATCAGAGTGTATACAAACCATTTGATATTTTTTATTTTTGTAAGCAATTGTCTCTATAGCCATTTCGGTACTACGTATCTCCCTGATTAAAACACCTCTGGATTTGTAAGTCGTTCCTCTTACATAAAATGCCTGCAGTTAGTGAAGGAAATATGACGCTAATAGCATCATTTCCAAAAAACATTTTATAACTGTATATTTACATGCTGTTAAGAAGGTCAACTGGACTGCGTATCAGAAGAGATTCCAGAGTATCAGCCTCAGCCTCCTTGTCCATAGTCGCTAATGTACCATTTAACTATTTATTTCACCATGATATGTAAAATAAGACTATTCAAATGACTTGCAAGGACTCGTAAAACTTGTTTCTAAATTTTTTATCATTTGCAGGTCTTAAATAAGCACTAACCATTGGTCACAATGCTATTATTCCTATCAAACTACAAAAGTAGCAAACAGTTCACTGTCCATACTTAGGTTAAGATTATGTCCTGTCTTTCTTTAATCCTTTCCTAATACCTCTTTCCTGTTTGATTTAGCCAACTGTCTGACTTTTTCATTTCAGATCTCCAAATGCTGCAAGGGCAATAAAGTCAAGTGCACTGGATTGTACGTTGCCTATAGAAATCATTAGGATATAAATAGAGGATAGGAATTGGGTATGGAGGATTCACAAACCATGCTTGTGAAAACATTAATTGTGCTTCTCACTTGTAACTTTGAGATCCTTATATCTGAAAAAATAGTTTCTTAATTCTTCAGTGACATGAAAATTGAACCAAATATTTGCATGGTAATCACAGTCGCTTGTCCTTGTGACTGTGATTCTGATAAGACAAAATGCAAGGTTTCTTGAACTGAAGCCGCAGCAAAAAAGTTAAGTAATTTTCTAATTCAGCATAGAAATGGAATATGGTTAACATCTGTACCACTTCGGGGTTTTTGTGTATTATATATACAAATATGCAGAAAGTCACATATTAACATGAAAATATTAACCTGAAAACTGGTTTTCTTTAAGATAAAAAAAAGATACAAAGCATATCCCTTTTTCGTATGTTCATATTTCTAAAGAATTTTAATCTTTTTTCTACCCATTTGTTACCATGGATATTTTAGCAAAAACACATGTCCCTTTGTATTTCACAAGTTATAGGACAAAGAGAAGAGTTCATTTTGATCAAAAATTTTGTAGAACTTCCATAATGCTAAATCATGGAGACTACTGATGGTAGGTGTCTACATGAGAGATTAACTAGAGTCTTTTATTAGAAATGTGTAATAGATTTGGGTTAAAATACACATTTGAGTTGCAATACAGAAATTTAAAAGTAAAAATATATTTAAATGTGGTCTCAAAGATTGCTTTAAAACATTAAAAGTGAAAATGCAGCTGGCTGGGGGCTGCAGGGGGCTCTGTGAGGAGAGGCCAGGCCAGGCCAGGCTGCCCTAGGCTGGACATGGCCGGCTCCATCTGGACACAGCTGGCCCCAGCCAGACACAGCTGGACACGGCCGGACACAGCTGGCTCCAGCCTGTGCACGCCGAGGCCCTGCTTCCCTTCCTGGGAAGTGGCTGCCATCCAACAGTAAGCATTGGAAAAATTCAGATTTTTGCTTTACTTAAGTGCAGCTTTTGCATTTCTTATTAAACTGTCATTATTTCTACTTATGACTCTTTTTGCATTCCTTCTGTTTTCCTCCCCATTCCCCAGGAGAGGGCAGCGAGTGAATGGTGGGGAGAGATTTTGGCTGCTGGCTGAGGTCAACCCACCATACTTTTCTTGTTCTCTATAATAGCTTTTATTTTCTAAGCTAGCACAAATCTAGCAATGCATTTAACCTGATCTTATCTTTAAGCCACATGTATTTGCCCAGGGAAGTTGTGGATGCCCCATCCCTGGAAGCGTTCAAGGCCAGGCTGGATGGGGCTTTGACCAACCTGGTCTAGCTGTAGTTGTCCCTGCCCATGGCAGGGGGGTTGGAACTAGATGATCTTTAAGGTCTCTTCCAACCCAAACCAGTCTATGATTCTATATGCCCCACAGTAAAGCCCATGTAAATAGTTATCCATATTGCCTTCCTTGTCCCACAACAAGAAAGACTGTGTCCATATTAAAGTATGCTTGCACAAGAACATTACCACAGGAAAAAAAACCACCCAAACTAGAGCAGCAAAAATAAACTCTATTTTCTCCTTCATTCCTAAATGAGATTTCTTCTGTAAATAAAACATTTTCAACTTCTTTATTATATTCAGAAAGAAAATCAAATGGCTAAAACCAAATCATTTTAGGATGGTGTATGTTTTTTAATTTAAAATTAATTTAAGGTATTGTCTTTTTTCTTCCTACAGTGTTATCCCAATTATTTTTCAATATTAGCTGCTGTTTCCAGGGGAATCAGCAAATGAAGGCAGGGAAACATGCTGATTGCCAGGGTTGTCAAGCAAAGCACAACCCCAAGTGAAGTGTCTGCAGGCTTTTCCCCGCACCACAACCCCAGTATTTGCTGCAACTGCTGTGACTGTGCCACATCCCCAGCACTGCTTTTGCTGAGAGGAAAACAGCTCATCGCTGCTCTTTTCAGCAACAGAACCAATCCAAATTCTGCATCTCTCAGGGGTTGAACAGGTATGAATGTGCCTATCCCAACAATTAAATTACTCATCTGTTAGTTCTACACCAACCATGCAGACTCTATTCTTGTCTCCTTTCTGGATGGCTTCAGTAGCCCTCTCTTCTCTGTGCACAGTTTGGTTTTGTAATTATCAGTTACTAGTAATGTATTCTAATCAATTGATCCAACCTCGTTTGTGTCTCTCTTCCGCTTCCATCTCTACAGCAGTGTCTCTCCCAATTGCGGTTCCTTCTCCATCCCCTGCACCCCTGACTCTCTTGTGACCCACCCCCAGACTCTCTTGTGACCCTCAGGCATCGTTAGTATGGAAGAAGTGCCATAAAACCTAACTGCTCCCTGACCACGCTACCAAAGACCCGTCCTGACAGTCAGTAGCTGAGTGCCATGCAGGGAGTTCATCAAGTGGTGCGTCAGTCATACCACTCTCTTGTCAACCTGAAACACTGAAATATTGTTATGGGAATGCTGCATGAACAGCATTGCTTCCAGGAAATTAAGGAAAGCAAATTATATGTCTATATATGGAGAACAGGATTTTATTTATTTATTTTTTTAAAGGAGAAAAATGGAGACCAAGACTTTTTTTCCACCAAACTTTAAATGACAATTTTTGGACATCTGCCCAGTTTGGAACACTTTTAAAAGTGTTCTAATTTCAAAATATATTGAATATTCATCTCCAAAGTCAGGCTTGCTATATATGAATTGGGTATTTGAAATTCTTTGTGTATGTCTTATTGAGAAAAAAACTCCAGGCTATAAGAATTCAGAGCAAGTATAAAGTTTTAAACCTTGAGTGTGACTTCAACAAAATACTTTTATTTCTTATTTTAAAAAAGCAAAAGAGAATTTCAGAGATTTTCCCCAGCCTACAGATAAGATTTGCATGGTTGCAAACAGTATATCATGCATACTATCAAGTCAGATATTTTCAGTTTTCTTCGTAATTGCCTAAATTAATCTTAAAGTTTTCTGCTTTTTTTTTTTTTTTCCTACCAGATAGCTCCTTACTAACTGGGTATCTTAGGACCATGAAACACTCTTCAGAGAACACTGAGTACAAAAATCCCACTGTTTATAGGGAAAGGACTCAGGCAGAATAGAGGCTGTTTGAGTCCAGCTCTTTGTGGCGAATGTCCAATTATTTAGCAAATGTGCTCTGTAGGAAGAGGGACTACACAAGAATTAGAAGAGATAGCATAGGATGGCTGATCCACATTACAGCAAGGTATCTGAGGACAAGCAGTTGCTGCACAGCCTACCTACATCTTCAGGTTTTACAACAGCCTGTTTGTCAAACATGCGCAACAGCAAAGGCATATGCTCCCTTTTTAGAATAAAACTGGGCAAGACAGCGTGATCATTGTGTTAATATTTAAATTAGACCAATGAATAACCTGACAGTAATAACTTCTTTCCCCCAATAGTGAACGAGGTTTAGAACCAGGATCCAGACTGTTAAATTCAGTGAATAGAGGTGCAGTGCCGCAGGCAGTCAAAACACTCATTGGAAAAGATTGATTCTGTACAAGTAACACTGCAGTGGTAATATCTGGTGCTCTGTGGAGATGAAAAGATTTTCTCCCACTCCTGCCCTCCCTTCCCACTTGTTTGTAAAAGTTCACTCCAACACTCTGTAAAAGGAGGTTGTTTGCTAAGTCTTACAAAGGCTCTTTGAACTCAAATGTAAATAGGTACTTCAAGGATCTCAGAAATACTACCATACTCCCAATAGATTCGTGAAGAAATAAATTTTTAGTCCTAGAGCGCGAGATGTATTTAGGGCCTTTTAACTGAGGTATAATTTCCTTGGGGGAGATATATCATGGAGAAATTATTCAAGCCTCATATCTTGAATAGTTTAACTCAAAGCTGGAAAATATGGGCTATGGGACACATTAACATTTTCTGCAAACATTTTCTGCAGGCCCTGTATTGCCCCAGGGGAATCCTCACTGGACTGCTGCTCGAGTGCAGCTGGAGCTCAGCCATCCATGTTTTTCCTCCAGAGCTGCACTCCACTGATAGGTATCACGTGGAGCCAAAGCTTTCTCTCTGTCTACACTGGAACAGTGTCTTGGAGGAGAAATTCCCTCTTTCTTCTGAACCCTCCAGCAACCACCTCTTGAAAAGTTAAAAGAAAACATGTGACAAGTTTTAGAGCATGAATGTCTATTCCTAAGAGGGATGTTCTTACTTTTTCCCTGTGAAAAATACCAGGTTTCCCCTTTGCTTCTGTTCAGGCAAGTAAAAGCTAGTAAGATGACAGGTCTAGGACCCAATCTTCCCTAGCCAGTTTTAAACCTCAAGAAAAGACGTACACTTTCTTAGCCATTTCCTCTTCTTTTATATTCCCTTCCTTATTTAATTAAGTAGCAATGGGAATGCCTCTTCTGGGTAACTTCAGTCATTGTATTAATCAGTACTGGAAAATTCACTACAAAACTCAACTTCAAACAGTGCATCAATACTGTCCATGTTATACAGCATATATATATGCTGTATAATTACACAGGAATTAAACAGAATAGACATTTGAGACATAAACAGCTGAAGGTGGATTTCTGTAGATTGATTTCTTTCTTTTCTACAGTTTCATTTTATTGCTGTTTTTCTGATAACTCTTTTGAAATTTACTGTACTAGAAAGCCCTTGAAATGTGCTTTGCATTGAAATGCAAATACCATTTTCAGTTACAAATATTTTTGAGGACTAAACTGAATAAATACTTGACTACGAGCGTCATTTTGTCTAAATCCCTTCCATAATATTTTTAGTCTCCAACAAGACCTAAATTACTTAACACTGTTTAAACAAAGTAGGTCTCTTTCTCAGGATCAGCAATACCAAAGCCCAGGTCCTCATCCAGTTCACGTTTGAGAAATACACCCTACCAGCAGAAAAATACCTCTCTTCCTTACTGTAACCCCAAGATAGTATTTCTCTCTGATTACCATCCTGAAGTCCTCAGTCTTCTGGATACTTATTAAGTAATATATGACACAGTTCATCTAAGGCATGGCAATATATATTTTTGTTTGTTTGTCTACAATGAAGGCAAAGTGCTGGCGAGTTGACCAAGGGACTGTCCTAATAGTATTAGGCAGCACCTCCATTTCTGCTTGTTTACTTAATCCCTAGTTAGCATTTGTGCATTAGAGGACAGAAATCTGTGCCTGTCAATTAAATATTTGACGCTGCCATGAACAGTCCCTACTATCTGCAGTATAATTTGAAAGGTTATGTACTTTTCAGGTCTACAACGTGCCCACAGAATACTAGTGTAGGCTTTTTTTATATATAGTGGACAATACAGGCCTTGCAGACTAAACCAGAAAAATCTCCTCAAGGCAAAATGAACACCCAAAGAAAACCACTTATTTATCAAAGAGAAAGTGCAGACAAAGTTAAGAAGTTAAAAATATTGACTGAAATTCAACTGTTGCGTTGGCCCAGCAAAAGCCAGCATTTACCTTCTAGCAACCAGACTCCAGCCCCCAGTTGGGCTGAACATGAGTATGGCAACAGTGTTGGGAAAGCAGCTTCCCTTCGGTGTGATTTTGGATGCCCTGGGTAAGGTCAGTCAATGAAAATACCTTGAAGCTACCCCCACTGTATATTTCAAAGCCTGTGATCTATCAGTACAGGTTTTATAGATATCTTTCCATTTGAAATAGGGAATACCTGTCTGTTATCTTCTCCAGAAATAAAATGAATGTTAAATGTTTGACTTGCACGTTGTTCCAAATAAAAGGCTGCTAAATGTGCTATAGCGTCGGCAGTTCCATCCATCGGTGCCAGCTATGGACGCAGCACTGCTCCGTAGCAGGAGGAGCTTTCAGTTTGTCTTCAAGAGTTCCCAATTCAGCGGGTATAACGTTAGAACAACTAAGATTAAGACAACGTCATGTCATAATTTCCACAATCTTATAATTAAAGAATATTACAATAGAAGCAAGCTTGCCAAAGGAAGGAAAATATAATTGAAATATTTTTGAACCAAACATTTTAGATAAGCAGCATACTAACAATAAAGGTCTCCTTCCTGAGGGAAAATGCCTCACTACTATTTCAAAAGTACGTGAAATATTCATAATGCTGCCTTGAAACCCAGTATTTACATGAACAGTTGCAGAATATAAATGCTGCATTAATGAACCTAGGTAGTGCTACCAACTCTGCAAGTACCATAGATGCAAATTTAAGAAAAATAAAGCTAAACATAAGTATGCTACCAAAATGCTAATATACAAGGCTGTGGAGGAACACTGAATAGGAAAGAGCTTTTTATTTGCATACAGAAGCTTTTAAATCACAATTTGGCTCCATATTTTGGCTTTTCACACATACCACTCACTAAATGGTTGTCTACTTTTGGGTAAGCATTTGAGCAATAGGCGATGTTTAGCTTCAGTGTCCTACAGTTTATCTTAATACATTATTACTAAGAATATGCAGATTAAATGTCCTTACTTGTTTGTCTTTTCTGTGCTTGCAGTTAAAGTATATAATTACCAATTCATCTGTGCTTGTATTTGACATTTAAAGCCAAAACAGCTCTGGCAGTAACTTCCATAAAACTTGGAAGATTTATCTACACATCTCCCATCCTCCATTTCATATAGCCTACTACTTTCCCTTCCTAGCCCAAAGCCATGCTTCTTTCAACCTATAGACAAACTTTCCTGCTTCTACCTGATGGGCAGGTTAAGTGCATGAATTAGTTCATAGGCAGTTTATCATTAATTCTTTCTATTTTTCCTGAGCTTCTCAACAGTAAAAAACACTCCAGGAGTCAGACTTAGCTGAAAGTAAGGTTTACCAAAGTAAGCACATGCAGAATTTTCCATCCCTGTAAATATTCTACCACTTCCATGTTCAGCCTAGGCAATTAAGGATCCTTGGTTCATGTGCTTCTAGACCTAGTTAGTCATTCACTGGGGTTTTATGGAATTAAAATATCAGCTTCGTGTTGCTACTGCAGTTATTACAAATGCAGTACGAATGACTGTTTTTCATTAATTAGTCTCTTTCTTTAAAGAGAGTTCACTTGATTGTGATGCAACCTATCCAGCCAATTTGACAGCTCATCTACATTCATGTCATCCCCAATTAAACTCCAAATATATTGTTATACCAACGATTTAACTAGATATATGCTGTAATTCACTACACAGTCATACAGGATTTGACTGCTGTAGCCTGCAGGAATTCATACAAATTGGTCTGAGGCAACAGTGTGTTAGAAAAACCCTGTTGGTACCCTGTCCTGAGAAGAACACTCTTTGCTGTCACATATAAACTGAAGCTGTGGAAAACGGTTCCTTCTTTTGCCAGTCTCCTGCTGAAACAGGAATAATGTTTATTCCTCTCTCTCTACGTGTAAATGCTTCCCTGCAGCTTCCTGTGCTGTAGCCCCTGCCCTTCAAGCCCAGAGTGGCAAGCACACACTGCTCTCTCCTTCCACTTTCTGTTCAACTGCCTGCAGAATTTGTTTGGCTTTTTCATAGGCTAACAAATGGACACTTTGTCTGTAAAATATAAGGTAGCTATTTATCCAGAAATTAGGGGAGAAAAAAAAAAGTCATAAAGCTTGTCCTGACTTGGTTTCATGGCTGGATCTCAGTCCTGCCTCAAAACTTACGGACTTGTCTGTCAGTCTGGGCTCTTGGCTGAAGCTGATTGCCATCACTTGCTCTGCTTGCCCCTATTGTGAGACTGCCCCTTAACACTGAGTCACTGTCCCTGCTTGCCTTGGTGTCACGCCTGGCTCCCAGCTTGCCTTCCCTTATGGAGCAGTGCCCACCAGTGCTGCTCCCCAGTAGTCCCCAGGCTAATACCAATAGCAGGTGGTCAAAAGATATTCTATGAATATAGAGATTCAAGGAAAATCATCAAGTAGCCTGAGCAGGATGTTTCTACTGGTAGGAAATCCACTGTATTTTCTCTCCTTGAAAACATGAGCCCTTAAACTGTTGCCGTGATCACAGTCACAGTGATCTGCTAAAAGCCTCACTGAAATTCTTGGTAATGGGGGAAAAGGATCAGGGACAGTGGGAGGTCCCCATTTAGCAGCAGGGTCCAGGTGGGAAGTGGCAAGACATTGTGGAGCAGCTGTTTTGGAAGTGGAACAGCTGACTGTGCGCTCTCAGATTGACACAACCATCAGTGTTACACAAACATCTTTAAATTTACACAGGGTGGAATTAAAAAGCCCATTAGATAATTTTAATCTTTGAAAAATTCAAGACAATCATAGTCATAACCTCTTCAATACCTCCCTCTCCTTCAGTTATTCCTGTTGCTTCAAAGGAAAGAAAATGGTACATTTCATAAATGCTGTTCCCTAAGTGATCTTACAGTATCATATTATATTTTAATAGTTTATAGAATAAAACTATTAATACACAAAAGTCTTGCTGTATTAAAAGATGATCTTTTCCTCTGATGCACAGGGAATTAATCTTACTAGCTAGCATGATAAAAATTCTACGAGAGTCTTGCAACCATCCTCCTGACTTTTGTGATGAGCAGCTGTATCAGAGTAAACAGAAGTATTAATGGAAAACAGGGGAAAAAAGAAATCTCTGGCTGAACACTGTCCCTGCCTTTTCCAAGGAGACTGAAATATCTTTTTCTGTAAGTATTTAACATTGCAGCTTGCACTTGCTGCTACTTAAGGACTACAGAAAGAAGTAATTCAAGTCATGCTAACATACTGATGCAAATGCAAACCTAGTCTAATAAGGTATTAGAATAATATCAACATAAATAATAGCTTCTGTGTAGCCCGTAACAATGATATGTAATTTCATTTTAATTAAATGTCAGTGTGAAAACTCTCTCTGAATTTATCATATTAACTCTTCTGACCATAAGGGAAAAAAAGGAAGAAAGAGGCTGAACTGTTGTTTTAATATTCTATTGTCATACAAGATATCGAACCTGCTGGCTTTCTGATTAGCACCGACTTCTTTTGGCATTAAAAAAACCAAGGTCAACTCTTCTCACACAAAACAGTGTTATCAGCATTGTGTAATACAGAGCATATAAAACACATCAGAGCCACTGCTTGCCAAAATACTTGAGTCCCTCTTAGCTCTCCTATCAGAAGGAGATAGAGATATACGCTTGGATATCATCGGTACCCAAGAAGGAATTCAGTCCATATCTCCTCACTAAGCTTTTTAGCAGTCTTGCTTATACTTTCATGAGAAGGATGAGGGAGAAGAACCCTACCACACTCCAGATGAGAAAGTCAATGAGGCAGAAAAATATTGTCCCAGTACAAATCTGTGAGGAGAACAAAGCCCAGATTAACCATGCACCAATCTGCGGTTTCAGTCTTGGCCTGCACTACAGCATTTCCAGGGAGATGGTTCATTCTACTCTGAGTACTGCAGATGTTGGACACCACCGGAGAAGACTGCCGGACATTCCTTTGGCCATCTCTCTTTCAGATTTTTATACACGTGGATTGCACATGACAACAAATCCAGGAAAAATGAGAGCAAGAGGCTGCAGAAGAACACAGTGAAAATGTAAGCAAGAAAAAGCAATAAGAAATCCTCATTTTCCATCAAAACCTTCAAAAGTATCCTGGCTTCTGCACAAGATTTATCTCAAAACCTCATTTATCTCATTGTCTTCCATAACAATAAGTACCTTGTTGTGATAGAAGTGTAATGCAACATCAAAGTACAAGAAACAGGAGCCAGGCTGTAAAACGGGTACAACACATAAAAAGATAAAACACTTGGCAATCTGACCTCAGCATCAAGGGATAGATTTTAAAGCTTTTCTTAGTGCCTTAACCCTTTTCAAAGACAGTGTGAATTATACAGTAACTCTTTTCTTTTCGAGCTATTTTCTAGAATTATTTAAACTTACCAAACCACAAAAAATGCACAACCCGCCCCCCCAACAACCTCCCCCATTTTAGTAAACACACACATTTCAAGAATAGAAATCAATATTAAGATATAAGTTGTCGTTCAACAAGACCTTGATTTGATAATGCAGTTCCAAAGGAGTATTTCATTTTCTAAAGTTATGTATTTTGAAATAAAACATAGTGTCCGAAATAATAATGTTGAATGAATGTGTTGATCCCAGGACAGGCTCTACAGTGCTTGTATGGTTCTTTAATATGTTTAGACATTGCTAATGATCAATTTAATAACTTATTAAAGTAAAAGAAACACTTACTATTATATCATTACTGGTTTCTAAAGACCTAGAAGATAACAGCCGTAATTTTGTCTGGTCAGCTGCTGACTTCTGTGAAAAATACTTAAAAGGCATTTTTTTCTCTGAAGAAAGAGATCACTAATGTTTAAACTTACCAATTTTAAAAGAAAATAACTCTCAAAGAAAAGACAAGAAAAAGTTTAATTGAAAGATTCTTTGGAAGAAATCTAGCAAATATACATATGGAATATGCCTTAAGCAAAAATGCAAACTGGAACCTATATGGATTACATAAGGGATTAAAGTGATGAATAAGACATTAGGAGGATAAAATTAGCAATCTGTGTTCTGAGTTAGAAAAAAGTGTTTCGAGTATGTAAGAACACCTGCACACGGTCAGACCGAAGACCATCTAACCTTGTTATCTCCCATGCCACCAGTAAAAAGTATCATATTAGGAAAGGACTGTAAGATAAAGGTGAAGAATAAAGTTATCTTTTTCCCAACTGCCAGCACATTCTGATGTCTAACTCTTGCGTCCGTATCTCTAAAAGATTCTCAGGATGGTAAAATTAAAAACAAATGAAGACAATGAAATCTACCTATAGGAGCTTTCTCTTTTCGGTGCAGAAAATAGACTGTTTAAGATGCAGGCTGGCGTCCTCAATTTTTTGTGTAACCTGTTTAATCTGAAATGGTCCTCGTTCGTTCTTCATTCAGAGAAGCTGCTACTTGAAATCTGAACTATTTCTGCTATATATATACATAGCAAGGTGCCTCCTGAACATGTTTAAAACAAAATCAAAAGCAAAGAAAGTTTTATAACGTCCAAAATTAAGGAGTTCAGAGCAGAAAACATTTCTGCAGGGGAAAAAACAAAGCAGTACAAAAACATCTGAAAAAAACTCACTGTTACAGATGGGCTGGTGGTATTGCCTGCATTGTTTTCCTTTAAGACCTTATTTTCAGATTCTCACAGATGAACCAGCATTAAAATGTTAACGTTGGTTGACTGACTGCACTGAGGGAAAAGCTAATGAGGGGTGGTTGTATTTGGCTCTCCAGGCTGAATACACAGACTGCTGAAACTTGTAACCAGACAGTTTCTTTGGGCATAATGATTCAACCCATTATCTTAAACATTCATTATCATTAGAATTCTATTTTCTTTTTAAAAAGGTTTGGCTAAAATAATGTGAGATCTTTCTGAAAAAAATGTTTGTTGTTTTGACAGATCTTTTAAAATGCACTATCTTGTAACTACTGATTGCTGGACCTTGCATTTTTAATTCTATTTTTAATTCTATTTTAGATACTATTATATAATACATACTTTGCTTGAGCATTTCTTCCTTGCCTTCATTTAAATTTACTTCTATTTAATTAAAAGGGGGTCCTTCTTCTGCTATAGTATTTATGGGGGGAAAAACCCCCACATCTCATTTGACTTCATTTAAAAAGCTAAATAATATATTACAGCCTATGTACTGCACTTCTGTTTTAAGGATAGATATGAGTCTGCTCAAAGTAGCTCAAACTGCTCTTCCCCTTTATGCCCCCAAGCATTAACCTGTACTGCTATCGGCAGCTCTGGATTGCTCTGAAAATTCTAGCACAGGCAGGTAGGCATCTCCAAGAAAACCCCTTTTTTTTGCGCTTTTTAGCCCAGCTGGAGAAATAGCCAACAGCAGGAACAGAGATTTCCGTAACCAGCTCAATCAGAGCGTTCAGGTGAGACTGATACTTGCAGCACTTAAGAGGGTTGAACACCACAGTGTTCAGGCACATCGAGCCTGTACCCTGACTCACTTGTGCTGCCAAATGCCTTTCCTGCGTGTCCTCCCCGGTGGCTACAGCATGTGGTGATCCCCTTGGAAACAGCTGACAACCTGTTTCCTGACCCCCAGCACAGTCCCCCGGCTGATAGCACATGCACCGCTGGTTCCAAATGGTGAAAGGTCAAAGAGCTTTATCACCTTTTGAAAAGGGTAGGGACAGGCTTTGGACGCGCTGACACTGATATTGCTGCCGTTTGTGTGCTGAGGCAAAGACGATCAAACCTTCATGCACAGATCTGCTCTACAGTAGCAAACCACTTCAGTGATCAGAAGATTGTTTCCAATGAAAAATCACCCCAGAGTGGAAGACCAGCACAAAGCTCAACCTTCAGAGACAAAACAAGCAGTGTAATGAAGTCCTGGAGACTCACGCTGGCCTCTGCCACAGGGAACATCATCCTTTTAGTGCTGCTGACATTTCAGAATGAGGTCCTGAGGTATTTTACCCCCAAGGGAGTAAACCGATATAAAGTATACAAAGGTTTTTGCAGTACCTTATCAAAATCTGACAGAATCAGACCCAAGCTGTCATTCTTAGCCATTACACCACACTCAGTATTTATAATGCTTTGATACAGAAATTTCCAGACTAAAGCGAGACACAAGAAAAGATTTGGAATTGGAATATCAGCGTATTTAGTAAACCCTCCATAGAGATTCCACTGCTCCAAAGTACTGTATACTGCTTTTGTAGAAGTGATCTTATATCTATTAGACATACGCATATAAACATATAGAAACACTATATATATATCCCTCCATAAATATTAGATACATAGATAAATCATCACATATGGCTTTGAAGTTTAACTCATTTCTAATTTGTACCAAATGTATTTTTCTATTAGAACAGGAGCTTTATGTAGCTAGTTACTTTTCACCCCAACTTCAGGCACACTCCAGCACATACTAACAGCCTTATCTGCCAGCACCACCTGAAAGAGGTATGAATTTGTCAGCTACACATTTTCACGTGTCAGCAGCAATCATCTGCACTTAGAGACACTGGTGTAGTATGACAGACAGTGGGCTCAGACCTGCTCATTGCTGAGCACCCTCATTACTTACCGTGAGATGCAACTTTCAAATTTCACAGCATTGAACAAATGCTTTTTTACAAAGCACTGGAAAGGTCATGCCCTGAATCTTAATTGGAATACCTAAGCCTCACAACTACTGGGTCAGACATCTTTTTGCCACTGCATTTCTTTTGATAACACCTGCAAGCTCCAAGGCAGGATCCTACTGTCTTAAGGATGAACAAAACAACAACGGCACCCGGACAACTTATTTTGGAGAGGTTTCGGTCTAGTTGTCAAATAGAAGACAATTAGTACTCAGAAGAATATGACTAAGCAACTTCATTTGCCTGCAGCAGGACCTAACACAAGGCTTGCAGAAATACACAGGACCTAAGGAAGACAGGGAAAACGGTAGAGCTGATAAAGCCTCTCTAGCGTGAAGGTCCACCCACACTGTTTACAGCCTGTTTTTAAGTCGAGCTATTTGCTCAAGTGAGCTCAAGTGATAAGCTACGTTAGTGCAAGTACATTTCCAGTACCCAAGCAAGCTCTGTAACCTTTCCATGGTACTGCTGTGTGCCGTGCTCATAGGCACCATCCCTCAAAAATTCCTCCTGTTAAATAGAAGTGTTGGAAAATGATGACAGTCAAAATGTGAAACATTCACCTACACTAATGCAGCATCAACAGAAATAGCTCAGGGTGCCTCAAACCACAGAAAAGAGCCTTTGTATTTGTTTCTAAAAGCTGTAGGTTAATTTCTAAAGAAGTATTAAATAAAAACTACAACTGCTCAAAAATTATTTCCTAGTAATTTTTCTTGATATTTTTGAGTCTAGAAGGAATACTTGAAAAACATTAATAAAGATTCAAGAAAACATCGCAGTAGCCTATGTTCTTAGGATACACTGGGATGCCAATATGAATAGCTTAAGTTACTTTCAAACGCTGAGTACATTATGAAATCTTTATTTTGAGTAACTAGTGAAGACTGTAGATGTAGAGAAAAAATTAATTTGTTTTAGTGGTGGTCTTAAAATAATTAATGAAGAAAATGTTGAATGAGTAAAATATCCTAACATCAGCACAGTCTAGAAATTAATGATTCAGTTATATCAATTAAAGTCCCGGCTTTTAAAACCAGTTCAGAGAAGGACTATCCTTCAACATATTCCAAGTTACTTCTCAAGCTCTTTAAGTATACATAATATTCACAGATATCAGTAATTAACACTAAAATATGTTAAAGGCTATAAAATTAAAGCATCTTGCATGCTTAGCTGCTGTATCCTGCTTACACATGCTAGGTTTGGGATGAGGAAGGAGTTCCCCACAGGCCAGATGGACACAAGAGTACTGGAGTTTTGGCTTTTGTCTGTCCTGTGAGGTACAGCTCACTTGTGAGGACTATTGGGGCATATTCCTCTAGAGCTTAATGCTGGCAGAAGGATCTCTTCCTCTGACAACATCCCTGATTTCTTTTGTGTCATGATTTTTAGTCTTTCCAACTGAAAATTGCTATTTTCTTCAGGGCATTGAGAGGTGTGTGGTTTTCATAAATGAAACAAGGTCTTCTGACCATCATGACTGTTGCAGAATTACCTGCAGCTGGAGAGGGAGGTAGGCCACCAGGGCCTGATGACCTCAATTGTGCTTTCTCGACCTACGTTTACATACCTTGTTAGTAAAACTGAACCCGTCTTATGCGCTCCATACATCCAAATTGACCAAGGAAACTGAGGGGCAGTAACTCAACTCATGGTTTCTTAATGGACTGCACTGATGATTAGGTTGGAAGTAAAAAAGGAACTGCACTCTCACTCTTACTTCTGTGCAATGAGAGCTTTACGAATCAGTGACAGCTCTGCTAAATTGGATTTAGTACTGTGTTACTTCATTTGGCAACGAAACAAAGTCATGGGCAAAGGGAGCCTTTGAAATGCACTGTAACAACTTCTTCTGCCAGTTTCTTACTTATGTAATTAGACCTTTTGATACAAGCAACCAAGTGGAACTGGGCTTGCCCGGAGCGTAACATACCCACCTGCTTTTCTTATATATATGTGTTCATACAAACGGAGCTCGGATCCCATTTTCTCCTACCAAGTCTATTTTCAGACAATTGGTATTAGGCTCTCTGGGTACTTATTTAATTGGACAAATGGACAGAAAGAAGAGTCAGTTCTCCTTTGCACTGTACTTGGTATAATGACATGCAATGCATGTCATTTGTATAATGACAGTATAATGAATACTAAAAAGTCTGAAATGAATACAAAAGTCTGAAAAATTCTGTATGACCTAATGGACCACACTCACCTTCCAGGAGTGAACAAATACCCTTTACAATGCTGACTGAAACAGCAGTCAAAGTATTTAGGATCATGCGGACTGTCAGTGAAAATACTTCTCGATGTTATCGATCCTCATTGAAAAGTTCATGTGACTACTATGAAACTGTTAGTTTCTGCCGGCTGAGACACTCAGATAATGCAGTCATATAAAAGTAACCAGAAATGAAACTACTTATGCATCAGAACATATCCAGCATCCCAACTGAGGAGCACTCAGGTGAAGAAGTTTTCCAGGAAGAGGAATAAGATCAGGATTTTTATTCACTTTAGGTAAGCGCAGTACTATGCCATGTCTATAAAGTCAAATATATTCGACAAATATATTAAAAAAATACATTCATCATAGAGGCTACGCTACTTATTATCTGAACCTCCAAATTCATTATAAACCTCAGTTCCTGCTATCTCAAAAGGACATTGAGAGGTATCAGTTACTTGTGGAAACTTCCCCAGGTAGCTTCTGCAAATGGAGGTTTGCTTGACTTACCTTCTTATTTATAGGCCTACCTATCAAACATTACAGAAAACCAAGATGACCATTTCTAATCCAGCTAAGAATGGTACAACACGATCCCTTTGAAAAACCTGCTGACTTCAAGCATAAATCTGCTGTCAGTGAACATTTCAATCTACAGAATATGCCTCCGCAGAGAATCAGCCTGCTAGATTGTTTCATTCTGCAAAAAGTTTCTCATTTCCACTGCTTTGGCATTTCACAACTAAGCAATTACTGTGGGTGTAAAATGTGCTGCCTTGCTGTCTAGGTCCGTGTTTTACTGGGCAAAGATAAAATAAATATTCTGAAACACATTTATTTCCCAGTTGTGGCACTACACTTCTTTAAGGAATAATTTCTTAGATGTGCCACAGTTGTCAAGTTAGTAACGTCATCTCTTTCTATTATCCACGTTTCCCTTGTAATTGTGTTTGTCAGCCTTTTGATGAAAGAGAAAATCTCCTAACTGTATATAGACACTATGTATAGTTTTGACTACTATTTCTTTTGGCCAGTCGTTTACTTTACTAACTAAATAAAAAGATGCAAAGTTAAAGTAGGCATCAAAATATGATCCAGTGTTATCTAAGGAGATGCACATAAATTCTGAAATCATAAAGCTCTTAAGTACTAGTATTGTTCAGCTCAGCAAGCGGTAGGATTTAATAAATTTCACTCTTAAGCAGTTGAATTTAACAAGATGTCATTTTAAAAGATTAGTTAACATCATTATATCTTAAATTTGCTACTGATTCGAAGGTAAGGTTTGGTGTTTGGGTTTGGTTTTTTTAAAGTGAGACAGACTTCAAGGGCAGATGACTGGCAGGAAAATTAGACACATTACCAACTCCACCTTCTCTTTCTCAATTCATGAGAAATACAAAAAGAAAACAAACACCACCTATTATACGTTTCTTTACTTCCCTGGCAAAAAGAAAATTCATATATCAAAGCCATGCCTTGTGAATACAATCGCGTGGGGTTTCTTTTAAAGAGACTCCAGTCCAAGTTCGATAGTACACTCCATTTGTAGGACTCGGGGTACTACAATACATAATTCTGTAAAATACCCTTCATCTTGATGCTTTTTAAGTAAGGAGAGACAGAGGCCTTCAGACAAGGAGAATGAACCTCAAACCTGTCATCCTGCAGGCTTGGAGCTTCCTGCAGACAGCATCTCTCAGTGACTTGGGGTGCTCATGCTCCCATCCTGGTGAGCACAGGCAACATGGCAACCAAGTTGCTTTTGCAAAGGAGGGACTGAAATTAAGGAGGAGAACGTAGAAAGCAACTCCTCTCCACAGGACAGTTGTCACTGTTGCTTGTCTGTTCCTGTGAAATTGGGAATAAAGAGACAGGTGAAGCTAATGAGCAAGAAAGATTGTACCAATCTAATGATTAAAATCCTGCAGTCGAGAGCAATGACTACAATAGGCCAGTACTGCTTAAAAGACCCCCTGCAAAGCAGTCTAGAAACAGCTAAAGGGAAGTAAGACTGCTTTTGTTGAGTGCATTGAGTTCCCCCCTCTTTCCCTCACCCCGTTTTAACCAAACTTTGTACGGATGACTGAGACTCAGCTTAGAGAGTATATGGCACCTGAAGCTTTGTATATGGTTTCCTACTGATACGCAAGAGAAGGCAGTCTGTGATGTGAACATCAAAGCCAGCCGGAGAGTGGCCGTACCTATTCTTCTCATGCCCTTTTCCCACCACATAAGGGAAGGATTAATAAGCCTGTGATACCTGCATGTGCATGACAGAGCTGAATCGTTCTTACAAGTTATTCTCTGAGACAAATCCAGAGCAATTATGCAAATTCCAGGAGAAAATCACACATGCTTTAGTTGATTTCATGAGCTCCATCTTGGGAAGAGCCAGAAGCCACCTCAGACCCATGAATATTCTTTACCTTCTTGTGAAAGAGGAAGGTGCAAGCAATACTTCACAGAGACAGGTTTGGTGCCTATTCAGTTATTTGTGATAAACAATATTTGAAGTTCCTGTAAGGATCTAATTTAATTAATCCCATTAATTTGATGTAAATGCACTTCCTGAGATATAGAGAGTGGCATTACCTTGACTAATAATTGCTTCCTAGATATCCATTATGAAAAACAATGATTGGACTTGGGAAATGTATTGTTAAGGATATATAATGTAATTAAAATGAAGAACACAGTTTAAGGAATATCTCCTTCTTTGAACTGATTGACTCTGGAAGGGAAGGAATCCATGAAAAGTTCAAACTGCAGTTCTGAAAAATCCAAATTCCGCTTGAGCACTTTTTTTAAAAAGCCAGTTTTGTAGTGATTTTTAAGAGTCTTACTTTTTGCAACTGTGCAGCAAGAGTAAAATGCAATTAAAGAGAAGTAGCAGAGGAAGAACTGAAGTCTACAAGGAGAAAAATTATCATCACCTGAGTCTTTTTTGCAAGATTGTGGCTAGGGAGTAAATATTCGTACTCTAGAGGTACAGCACTCAATACTTTCCGATAAATAAAGATGAAATTTCTATCTAACATTCTTCATGGAGCTATTTCATCACTAACTCAGCTGTGTGCTTGCTCAAATGTATCTTCACATGTGCCCCAAATTTTTAAATTAGTATTCATAAAAAATATTTATTTTAACAGCTAAAAAAAATGAAAGTAAAAGATAATCATGAAAAAGTAAGTTTTCTATGTTCAGATTAAATTTAATTCCTGGGCTTTTTGAAAGCATCGTATAATTTAGTGTGTAATGAAATCATGAAAGTTTCGATTTGACTAATTTAAAACAAAAATTTAGCTTGTCTTTTAATAGAAATCCTTTTCATAGTAGTAACATGAGAGAGCATTCTTTCTAGACATGGAGAACAACGGAAGTTGAAAAGCCACTGCAAATTGAGAATCAGTTTTAATTGCATGTTGCTGATGATAGGATCGTTGCCACTAAGCATCTCTGCATGCACTGAGGCAAATTTCAAGACAAGCACTCACAAATAGAACATGCCAAACAATCGCTAATACACTCCGGCAGCAGACCATAAAATTGCACAAGGCAGATATAGACAATATTTCATGAGATGGATAAAGGAGGGTTATCTGAGAAAAGGGAATATGTGTTAGTCAGTCTAGATGATACTTAAAAGTGCTTGCACCAAAACTTGGCATGGTTTTACATCTGGTGATAAAAGTCAACTTTTTGTCAGCAGCTTTTATTCCTATGGTGGCTTTAGTAAACAGTGCTTGAGAAATTCATTTCACTACTCTTCTCCATGTGTTTTCAAGGAAATTGATTCAAAATAATCTGAAATTAAGTTCCCAGCCAAGACAGCAAACCAGCAAATTGAGAAAGGTTGCCTTAATCTAAACACACAAGCATCTCTCTCCCAGTGCAAATCAACTGAAATGATGCATGGTTTTTATAGGGTGTAATGAAAATAACATTTGGCTCAAAATGTTTTTGTTGGCATCTTGAACACCATCTAAAAGTATCTATTTTTTAGTTTTAGCAAATTTTATGGAATTTTTCTCTTAAATAAATTCTACTTCAAAGTTCCCTACAGCTCTGCAGTAGAATGCCAGAATGCTAGTACAACCTAGGAGTCCCCGACATTATCATTACTATTATTATTATTATTATTGTTGTTGTTGTTGTTGTTGTTGTAAATAAACTTTCCCTATACAGTAGTTTTATATTCTCAAGACCATGAAATTGTAGTTCTTGGAGTGAGCAGATTGATGCAATATTTTCAATACTCAAGAGGCCTCTCCTTTTCAAAGACTTCTGTTCCAAGGCTAATCCAATATATCAGAAAAATAATAAAGACAAATGCTAGTGTGGAGTCATGACTGGAAATAATAATGACAAAAACTGCAAAATGCCGAATTTTTCCCGACCACGTTAATCATGTTATTCAGTGCATTACACTTTAAATGATGTCAGCGGGGTGAAATTGTACCTTATATTGAATTACAGGGAAAAATAAATTTGTAAGTATTTTTTTCTTTCTCTGCGTACAGAAGTAAAACATACACATAAATCAAATGTATCATCCTATTCTTCCAAAGTTTCAAGGGCTCGACATGCTTCTAAGACAATACAAGCTCAAGGAAAAATACTAAATAAGTTCACAAAGAGCGACATTAAAAATATTCACCATTATCGCTCTACTAGCCCTGCAGCATTTCTTACTGTGTTTCAACAAGAAAGAATCCAGAGGAACTGCATTTGAGGAGGCATAGGTAGGGGAGTGATAGGAGACCTGTCTAAAGAGACAACAGTTGTAAGTGGCTTTGTCTCTTCCTCTCTGCCTGAATTTTGTCATGCCATTTCACAGCATTTCACAGCCGCTGCCTCTTAGGATAGCCCCACCAACGGGATGCAGGCTACCCGCATCCATAAGCCTAAATTCTCTTTGCCTGCAAAAAGAGATAGCTGCAGCAAATTTTCCCATTGCTTGTTTTCCCTGCATATTGTCTGGGCACTGTCTGCGAAGTTGGCAGCTGATGGGAACCAAGACCATGCTGGGAAACATGCTAACAAATAAACAGTGTGGACGGTCACAAGCCAGTGCATTAACATCTCTCCCAGCTCTACTTTAATTACTAAAATAGTTGCAGGAGTTTATTTTATGAGCTCTGCATCCATGTTGTGTTGCCATTTAACAACTTTGATCATGGGGCCCCCCAATCCAAATTAAAAAATTGTACTGATTATATGCAGACATGATAGAAAAAAATTTTTATTTAGCAAAATATATAATTTGCTAATCTGTGCAGAAGGGGAAGAAATGAGACCCTTTATTTTTACAGTAAAATGGTAAGGTAAGCATCACAGTTAATAGGACTTGTAAGAATATCACACCACTAGTCAAAGCTCCAAGTACTAATTTTATTTTAATCCTAAAGAAAAATCACAATAGGAATATAGGGGATCCCGCTAGATAGATGGAAAATAAATGTACGTATGAAAACATACAATACATTTGCAGTTCAGTTTTTCCCTCTGTAGAGGATCTTTTGTCCTTGGCTAAGTGACCTGACTCCTTATTGGCTTCTTGATATTCAGAATCACAGAACCACAGAATGGTTTGGGTTGGATAGGACCTTTGAAGATCATCTAGTCCAACATCCCTGCCATGGGCAGGGACATCTTTCACTAGATCAGGTTCCTTAAAGCACTGACCAATCTGACCTTGAACACTTCCAATGATGGGACATCCACAACTTCTCTGGGCAACCTGGTCCCATGTCTCACTGCCCTTATCGTAAAGAATTTCTTCGCTATGTCCCATCTAAACCTACCCTCTTTCACTTTAAAACCATTGCCCCTTGTCCTTTCACCACACGCCTTGGTAAAAAGTCTCTCTCCATCTTTCCTATAAGACCACTTTATATATTGAAAGTCTGCAATAAGGTCTCCCCAGAGCCTTCTCTTCTCCTGGCTGAACAACCCCAACTCTCTCAGCTTCTCCTCACAGGAGAGGTGCTCCAGCCCTCTGGCCATTTTCATGACCCTCCTCTGGACCTGATTCAACAGACTCATGTTTTTCTTGTGATGGGGATGCCACACCTAGATGCGCGGTCCAGGTCATGTCTCACAAGATTTACTTGGTTTAAAATTATTAATAAGCCAATAGTCCTGGCTTTGGTGTAAGAACCACATTAGCATAAAAAACACAATAAAATATTCTTCAGGAAGTCTGATTTGTGGCTGAATTTATCAACCATTGAGTAAATATGGCTTTTTCTCTGTCATCTGGCAGAAATTTCCTTAATTACGTGGAGAGTAAGAAAAGATACAGCCTCTTTCCCTAAAAAACTGCCTTGCATATAGTTTTCGGCAAGAGAAAGCTAAGTATTCAAACAGAAAAGGTATTACCACAGTAATAGACCCTTTCTTTCCTCCCACATTTATCTCTTCAAAATAAATAGATCTAAGGAGTTGGGGAAAAAAAATCACTGCTGTTCATCACATAATTTTAAAATGTCCATAACTGAAATGCTGGTATTTGAAACCATCATTTTTGTATATAGGAGCTAGAGGGAGGTGATGAGAGGTTGGATATGAGTGATACCGGCCAGAGCACCTGCTGTCTCTTAGAACTGCCAAAATACAACAGAACTACCTAAGGCTGTGCAGCAACCATCAGTAAAATTTGCAACGCTAAGACATGCAAGCATAATACAGAGTGAAAAAGGTGGAGATGAATGTGGTTTCCTTGCTCTGCTGACTCACGGAGGGTTTGAGGGAGAGCTCTCAGCCTTCTTAGCAGAAAGTAGGGAACTACATTCACTTCTTTTTATATATACTCCTGTGAAAAAGATTTCCTCAGCTGCTCATTATATCATCGTTATATTCCTGTCATGAAGTTTTTGCGATAACCCTCATGAGAAAAAAGATGTTGCCCTCGTCATCTTTTCCCGAATTAGTTTAGACTTCTCATAGTTCTCATAGTACTGCAAAGATGACTGAGATGGGGATAATATTACTCCAAAGAATGAAATTTGCATTTGTCCGCTTTAAGGGCTCCTTTAGCCATAATGATCACACAGGAGTTAATCCTTTTTTAAAATTCATTATTTTTGATTTAAGACCTTACCTGTTAGTCACAAGACAGAGGACCAAAAATGTTTAAAACTCGTCTACCAAAGTTCTGAACCTCAGCATTTTTCATAACATAGTTTTCTGCCATTCCAGAAGATGAGTAGACACACAAAAGGTTGATTCCTTTGCATAAATGAGAAAGCTTGAGGTGCTATATTATATTTATGTAATAGTGTTGATATCATATTAATATTATTGTATTAAAATATTGCCATTCAGATACAGACTTACGTGAATGAGTATGTATCATTAGCTCAATTCTGCAATTTACAATGCATAACCTTTCTTCTGCGTTAGTCCCCAGAGATACTGATTGCCCATGCATTTTAAATTTAGGTTAGAGTGGCAGGTAGAGTGAGCGTTTCTCCAAATAGAATATTCTCTAATATCAAGATGCTCCTCTAAAGAGAAATTTTTACTCAGTATTTTGTCGTCTAAACTTGTAGATTTCTAGCAACAAGATCTGTTTTATCTACATTAAATAATTAAATTATTTTTTATCTAGTTTATTTTAAATACAATTCACTAAAATTCAGTCTCAGCCATTCTGTGAATTTAATGACTTGGCTAGCTGGCTGGCAACAGAGAGAAGAAAGAAGAGGTCCATATTCCAGGCTACTAAGGTATGTAAGTTTACCCAGAATCACTACACGGCCCCAGCACAGCAAAAGGAGCCACTTCGCTGAACACAGTATGTATCTGAGCCATAACCATCCTCACTGGCTTCTGGAAAATTGCTGCTCTTACATGCGCACATTTTGCTAAGGAGCCCTAGCTCATGGCTTGCGGAAGGTGTTGGTTCAGCTCCAGAGCTCCTTCTGCATCCTCAAAAAGGGCATAAAGTGTGGTTCTTATGAGCAGGTTTCAGCATAGCTTAGAGGGATTTTCTAAATCCAACGTGCGCAAATGAACAGAAGTGCTTTTTAGAAATTAAATTTATGTTCAAAAGTCTATCTGGAATGAACCAAGAAGCAACACGATCTAGATCCTTCTAAACATCTGAAAAGCTGATACATGATGTAAATATTCCCCCTCTCTCCCCTACCTCCTACCTCTTTGGAGCAAGCTGTACCTTGCTCATTCCCAGAGGCATTGATCAAAAAGATTTGGCTTTCTGAAGTTCGGCTCTAACATTATAAATTTTGATGTGATTTCTACAAATGCTCCATCTTAGAGAAGTATTATTAATAGTCTGTTCAGGATTTTTATTTGTCTCTTCAGTCAGTAAAAAGTTGACAGTTGCAGAGGGTTACGAAGAATAATATTGAATGCATTCCTTCCACGTGCTGCTTGCTGTAAAACGCGTATCTGAAATCAAGAACACACTTTCTACTCCTTCTCTTTCAACTTGGATGACATTACTCCTGATTTACACTTGTAAGTGAAGAAAAACAGACTTTGTATAAAAAGTACTGCCAAATTCTTCACGCCAATTGACTTAATTCAGGATGGTTTAGGGCAATAAATAAGACAGGCTGTGTGTTCACAGTGAACCATTCTTGTTTAAAAAGAATGGATTGTACCAATATCTTCAAATAGATTAAGGAAAATAAAATAGTAGTAATGATTTTTTTTTTCTCTTCAAATACAGCAATGGGGAAAAAAATTCAAACCCATACTGTGTGAAAACCAAACATCAATAGCCTGTGAGGGTGTTTCTTTATTATTTCCATAATTATAATTCACTTTCAATGACCAGCTCTTTCAAAGAGAGAGAACAAGTCTGACAATGAATCTGTGGTCTGGATTCTTAAATATTTTTTTTCTTTTTCTTTCTTTTTTTTTTCTTGCTTAAAACAATTTTAATTCTGTTTTTCTACTTTATTTAATAAATAAAGGGAAAGATTGCAAAATATGGAAGAAGAGCCAAAAACCACCATAATAAAATGTTCAGATTTCTTACACAATTTTTTATTTTTCAAATGGCTCCATAAAATACAGAAAATACCAGTCTTCTGATAGTGCTGTTTGTATGAAAAACGAGTCTATGCATAAACGGCAGATATGTACTTAATAGGAGAAAAAAACATAAAATTGCTTGTGCCTGTAAAATTCATGATGCCCTATATGTTAAATAAGGTCATTTGCTTTTGATGTTTTGGCACTAACTAGCTATGCCCAAACATACCTTACCTTAGAATACAACTCCAAGAACAAATGTAACCAACTTTTCATCAGGGAGACTGATGCAGTTTTTTTCTAAAAGGGGAAATAAACACATTGGTATGAAATTTATCGACTAATTCCTGTATTGGATAATTCCCAGTATTGGTGGCCTCATCTGACTTTCATTTCACCCTCTCACTTTTCTCCTACCTACCAGAAGCAACTCAAAGAGGAAATCACTTCAAGTTTTAAATTGCTACCCCAGAGACAGGTGCATGAAATCCAGTAAAAATGACCGATGTCCTTTAAAGAGAAGGTCAATATTTTATATCTGTACTTAGCAGCTCGTAATAATTAAATGAGCCTTATTTCAAGATGCTGGTTTAATGAGAATGTGCAAATTAACTGTCAGTTAGAATGACATTCTCTCAGTGTTTTTATTACATCGACTCTCTTTACTGCTTGATATTTCTACTGTAAATTAACACTGAAGGTATTTTTTCAACAAAAGTTGATCCATTTTAATTTTCTAAGCTTCAGGATGAAGAACTTTTGGTTAAAAATACTACGTCTTATTCGTCTTATACTTCACTCATGCAAGGAGCACCTTTATTCTCACGATACCCACTTTATATACATACCCAGATCTTCAGCTGGGCTAGATCCATACAATTCCATTATCTGAAAGGGTACAAGTGAATGCAAAGTATCAACAAGTAATTTAGAAGACTCAGGAGGGATGGAGCTTCGCTGTACGTTTTTTGTGGAGGCTAAGTTACAGCAGTCTTCCTAAAGCAAAATATTTACAACCCCCCTCCCCTAGCAACTAAAAATACTCTCCAAAATCCCAAACTCACATCGGCGGCTTCTACTTTGTCTTCTCTTGTAGAAAATCTGAGACAGTTTTTAAAATAACAGGATAAATTAGATGGCATAGCTCCCCGTTGCTTTAATCAGGCCTAAAGTTTCATCCTTTATGCCCACTTGCACACACACAAAACAGACTTCAACTTTTTGTAATACTATTAATCTCTATAAAATAGCTAACACTTATAGAATTATCAATGTATCTTTTTATATCTTTGAGGTGATACAAATGGAGTTGATAAAGGAGGAAGCAAATCACTTTCAGGGGGTGAAAATTGAAATTTTGGGCAGTACTAATAGTCCTGTTAAAAGAAAAATGTATTGCTAAGTAATCACATGGAAAACAAAGTATCAAAGACATATTGCAGAGAATCCTGCAACTTGATTTAGCTTTTGGATTGCCTGAAATATTTTTAAATCATAGTTCACAAGGTGAAATTGTAAATATATCCCACATTTCCACAATTCTTCCTTTTTTCTTTGTTAATAGGATAGCACTTTCCCAAACATGATGCTTCTCAGTTCATACTGCATGTTTTATTCACATTTCTTTTTTAAGGGGAAGCATTAAGTAAAAATGTCTGTACCGAATGCAATATTATTGAAAGAAAGAAGAAACTATGGCTTATATAGCACTAACATCTTTAATAACCTGGCCATAAATACCACATTAAACTGTGATTCAGAGCAAAAGAAAAAGGATTTTTCTGAGGCTGACTACAAAGAAGTGCCTATACTACAGTTACTGCATCATATCAAAAGTGTTTTCTTCATCCTCTGCTGTTTTATGTTATTCACAGCAATTCATCTCTTAAAAACGTAATTAAAACGTTTGTATTTGTGAACTACAAATATATAGTTTTTCTACTCAAATGCCTCAGACTCAAAGCCCCTCAATCACCATAACATCCCAAATTAATATTTCTCATTCTCTCATTGTCTTCTCTTTGGTAAAGCAAAGTGCATCATGCCTTTTAATAAAAATAAATGGATTCTAAATCTTTCGTGGCATTTCTAATCTAATGAAAGGACAAGGAAATAAATTGTCATGTTCCTTGTCATTTTCTAGCAAAGCCTTTGAAATAAACTTGTTCAGTGTAGACAGAGTAATGATGAAAAGTGTATAATGAAAACCTCAGCACTTTGACAGGTTTTCAAATACTTGTGCGGAAGCAAGAAAGGCAACTTCTACTGTGACAGTGCTGGCAAGATCAAAAGACACATTAACAGTGAACAGAGCGGCAGTACAAAAAAGCAGAGACGGTAGGTTAGGAAATAATGGAGGAGGCTGTTGCCCTGATCTGTGCCACGCGTGCAGAGACAGATTGCCAACCATGTAATCAAAGCTGTAGCACATTCTGAATAAAAATTCCAATGATTACAGAAATATGCTTCCCCTAATATTCAGGTGGGCCAGAGTATTTACTGCAGATGGCACTTTGATTTAAAACAGAAATCAGAAAGCAGCCTTTTCCCCCCCCTCTTCCTCTCCTGTAAACAAATGGCACCAAGTGAAATGTAGGTTCATTGATGGGTAAATGACTCTTCTGGAGACCCAGTGAGACTAGCTATACTACAGACATAAATCAATGCTGCAGCATTTATGATCTACAGGACAGGCTGATATGTTGTGGGGAAAAAGAAAAATCTAATTTGAATAAATATGATTCCCCTGTTTCTCTTGCCTCTTCACCCTCCAAAAAAGCAGCATGGATCACGTGGGTTTTCAAAGTCCAAGACAACAGGAACACAGGTAGAGTGTAAAAATTTGTAACTGGAAAAATAAGGAAAATTATCTGGAATGTCTTGATGGAAGTAGAAGCAGGCTGCACTGTTGATGAAATGCTTTCCACTTAGTTTTATGTAGATTTCTTGTAAAATAGGCAGAGGACAAGAGGCAAGTTGTCTTGCAGCAAGAGAAATTCTGCCTTGGCACAGGGAAACAATATTTTACAATGAGAGTGGCTAGGCACTGGAACAGTTTTCCCAGAAAGATTTATATTTTTTTTTGCCTGTGTTCAGACAAATTTGTCTGTCAAAATTTTTATGAATTTTGAATATTTCAAAATTCAATAGGAGAAGACCATGAGCAACCTCCTGTAACTTTGAAGTTGTCCCTGCTTCAAGTAGAAGGTTGAACTTGATGAAATTCGGAGTTCCCTTCCAACCTGAATTGTTGTATGACTTTTGTGATTCTATGACCCCATTTTTCAGTCCAGCTGTTCTACTGACTATATGTCAATGATTTTGTCCTATCTGCTATTTCTAACCAAAGCGCTTTGTTTTTTGTAAACCTCAACTCAAAGGCTTATTAATCCATCAACTAACTGTGCATGATTGCTGTTTCCCTATTTGTCTTTCACTATTTGGCCAAAACATCAAGAATGTTCTTGTACCTTTTCAGCCATTGAATTTTAGTTCTCTTTTCTTTTAATCCATAAGTCCATTACCATTCACATATGTTATTTTCCCACTGCTGCATCTAATTCTGTATTGTTTTCTGTAAAGTGTTTTGACACTTTCATACAGTTATAGTGAGGTTCATTTTATAGTATAACACTTCCTATAATACTCCATGTGAATGTGTAATTGTTCTCCTGGGTCTGTGGTTTCACAGAATATACTAATATAAAACATTATAATTTTCTATAGGGAAGGATTTCATTTTCATTCAGTCATGTTTTGAGCATGTTATAAGCAACACTTATAAAAACAGCAAATACATTTGAACAGGATTTAATTCTTGCTTGGGAAAATACAACCTAATGGATATTCTTGACCCACTAATATTGAGAGATTTTCCACAGGATTTCACTCTTGCGTGGAGAATGTCATATCAAACACAGCAGTAAACTAGCTGTATTTTATCTTTGGGCTGCATCATTAAAAATGACATGAAGACCAAACTGTTGCTTACAAAACCTATCCATACAGAAAGGTTTTTCTAAGTATCCGTCTCGTATTGTGGGATGCTATATCCCTCCTATCTCCTTTCTTGGCTTTCTGAAGACACTGTTCTTCAGAGAGCCCTTCTTAAAAATGAAGACATTGATCAACGGGAAGCAGTTTTCTAGGGACTTTTGAACGGAGTAATTTATTTCCTTTGGTGATCTGAGAAACGTTATTACACGAAGACATATCAATAAAAGAGTGCAATTCGGACTTTCAGTTTTGCATGGTTTAAACACGTTTCTTCATTCATTTGATCATTTCTGCCACTGCTGAATAAGTTTTCAATGTTCTTATAGACTCTAAATTCTGGGAAACTAGTCAATTCAGGTGTCATGCTGTTTGCTGTTTTCCTACATGATCTTTTTCTCAACCATGCATTTATATTGATTTATTTCAGACTTTTACTTATTAACATATTAAGTGCTGCCTCTTAACAGTTTTTGAAATGAGAAAGTATTAGGTCACAGCTTTTCTAATATACTGAAACACAGCATTTATTATCCTGCCACAAAATGTGAAAAGAGATCACGAAAAGCAATTAGTTTTGTTGGAAGTAGGAGTGCCAATTGCTGAAAACGTCAGAAATTCAGTTTAATGTTAGTAGAGCTTCCCTGAAAAGTTTAGGAATGGAAACCTGCTCACATTGTGTTATCTGCTTCAACTCTTTTCTTCCTAGTCATTAAAAACTAACATATGTTATTTCTGCTCTTTATCTAAAGAGCAAGAAATTGTCTTTTTCACAAAACTAGAATTCAATATTGCTTAGAAATGCGGGACTCGGTCTCAAACTTCTAGCATTTCCTGTGAAGTACAGAGTAATCTAAACTTCAACTCAGTTTGACTTAGGGGGAAAATATATTTTCTGCTTAACTCCTCTGCTTAACTCCCTCATTATGTTACTGAAAATAGAAGGTTTAATATCTCATAGTTAGAAATGTGAGAAAAAAATGAAAAGAGACTACCTTGACATCTGCCATGGTAGTAAAGCAGCATCAGAAGAAAGAAAGAAAAAGAAAGACGTAAGTAAAAAACAATATGGTGAAAACTCAAAAAGAGCTTCATACTTTGAGAAGCAAGCTTTTAATTTTTCTGCATAAAAGGAAACTTCATCTTCACAGTTGAGAGTACTGTTCTTGTAGTAGTTGCTTTTTTCTTAGTTATCTTAGTAGCAGGATCCCACACCTGATTTGAATCCGTTCAAATTTACATATTTTTTTCTTCCAGACTACTTCGAAAGATACGTGAACAGCAGTGGCTTCCTCCCCCTTGCTAATACACACAGCATTATTATTTTTTTTTCAAATCATTGTCCCCTGAACTAATTTTGTTTGATTGCAGTTTAAATCCATAATGAACAGATAGCACAGACAGGAAATGTTACACAGGTTATTCTTACAGAGTTGAAAATGCCCTGGCCACCACTGGTGGAGTAGATCTGAGGTTTTGCTTTTCAATTAATATTTCATTAGCAATTTCTGTGCTTTGGTACCAATTTGCACAAGAATGGATGTCATTCATAATTTAGAAAAACTAACACAAGCCTGCAAAGAGTTGTGTGGCAAGAACCCTACATAAGAATTACATACAAAGGGCACAACGATGACATTTTGACCAAGACAGGACAAGCATGTTAAGCTTCAAAAGTCCTACATATCCTATTTATTTGAACTTACTTACACAGTGAGGATGTGTCTGATACTTGAGCTTAATAGTAGCCAAAGTAATCTGATCTGTTTGCCACGAGTGAACAGTGGTTGTCTTTCCAATGACCTGAGGAGAGATTTGGCTTAGACCCTAAGTAGGAAGCTTCTGAATATGGTATCTATCTGAAATGCAAGTTCTCCGTTACTCATTTGAAGGTGAGGGCTCAAAATAGAAAGTTATTTACCTTTATTGTCAAGGAATAACATATTTTATGTGATACTGCAAGCAACTTGGCCAGGCTAATTCCATCAACTGCTGAATGCTCTGGTTTCTTCATTGAGGCCCCCGTCCACATTTGCTGAACTTGCCCACTAGCATTGCTTGTCACCAAGAGTAGACTTGCAGGATTTTGAAGTGCTTTTACTTGTGTGCACTAAACACAGTTCCAGAAAATGGATTAAGAAATAATATCTGTGATTCATCTCTAGTGTTTATTTGCATAATGGCATGAAAATGGGAGGCAGCTTTGCAAGAGGCTATTTGCTTTCAATTTAAATGAGAGTGCTTTAACACAACAGTTAAAATGAGTTGTTTCCATTTTTCCAATTGATTATTTTGAAGACGGAGTTAAATGCATATGAAAAAAAACCCCAGTAAGCTTGCTTCTTTATGTCAAATATGGATTAACATTACAAGTATCATCCGGGAATTTTTACCAGAACATGGAGTTCCATTTCTGCAGATTGTGTGATCTGCCATAAAATAAAATTATGTTTTACTGACTAACTCAAAGCTAGGAAACACTGAGGTTTATGCAACGTTTTTGCCAGACTGGTCTGCCAGAAAACTGAGAATCTTATTCTCAGCTTCAGGAAGCAAGGCTTTGCTTCATAAAGCAGTGCCCTGAGACAACCTCCAAGGACTTGAATGTTTAGACTCAGGGGGTGCTCACACTGCATACTGTGCCATGTTGGAAAGAAAGCCTAAGCTAGTTTTGGCAGCCTAGCTTCAGTAGTTTGGAGTTTCATGTAAGTTGATTGCCTCATCCAGAGTTTCAAAGAAGTCCACAGTAAGGTCCATACTGCTGTAAAGTTGCTTCCGGAGGCAAAATTAGCTCATTTCCATTTACTTCAGCTATCGCTGTGCCACACTACAATCGAGAAGCACAGTGTAGCTCTGATCCTGCGCCACAGCAGCTCTCTGCCAGTCCCTCCTATCCTTTTATAAGGTTTTGTGATCTCTAGGACAACTGCACCAGAATCAAGCTGGAGACTAAAGTCCACTCCTGAATGTAGCGAAAAACCTTCACCATCATGTAGCGAAAAACCTAGCATCAGCTAGGCCCCTTTTGGTTTTAAACAATTACTACTGATGTGAGCTGATGTTAGTGTTCTGACAAAGGTTATACAACTCTTTACCGTACTCCCAAGCTTCTTTCTTGTCAGCTGTTTTGCTTGCCTCAGCATCCTTGCTTGCATCTTTTCCCACCACTGAATGCATTAAGGAGAGTTCCAGCTTCATGGGAACCCTGAGTTTCTCCAAGATCTCCACTAACCACTATTTGTTTAATTTGCCTTTTCTTCCCCCTTCAAGATCAGCATCATATTTCTTTAGAGTTGGATAATGAAAATGCAGAGACTGGAGCATTTATGATGATACTTCTCAGGTACAAACCAAACATGTCATCGAACAGAGGAGGAAGGAACTTTCACAGGAAAAAAAGGAGACCAGGATCTCTCTCTCAAACTGACAAAAACTTCTTTTCCCATCCAGAACATTAACTGTCTCTCAGAATGCCTTGGGAGTACCCTTGGGAAAGAAAAGGTTTGGGATGTCAGGAGAGCCTAGCATCATAGTCTCATCCTTTGTAATGCTACACTAAAGCGAAAATAATTCCAGTCACGTACAGGCTCCCCATCCCTTGATGAGATTACACCAATGATGATGTGAGAGAGCAGTGACAATCTTTCAGTTGCTCACTCCCTATATTTATTTTCATAAAGGTCCGAAATAAGCTAGCACATTAGTTTTGATGGTACCCCATACAAAGTCCTACTAAATTCCAGAATTAATCCTCTTTATGCACATAGAAGTTTACCTAATGTTGATCTTGTTCCTTGTAGTAAATGAGTGAAACAAACTAAATATACTATATTATTACTGCAAGACTAACAGTTTAGCCAAATTCCAATTGAAATCATACATAATTATTTCCTGTGCTGGCCCAAAAAATGGTTTAGTGTTTATTTAGTATTCTCTTAAGAATTTGTCTTTATGAAATATAATTCCTATTTGCTATGTTATAACTTGTGGTCAACCATCCTGTGGTCTCAGAAGGAAGAGCTGGTTGACCTAACAGTTCTTTCTGATGGACAATGTACTTGAGGGTCACTACAAGACCAATTTGCCTGCACTGTTTTCAGTAAAAATGTCTGAAGACAGGCCACTCTTTTCTGTAACAGATCTCACAAATGTTCTGCTCATTTTTTTAAATGAAAACCAACTAAGAATTTCAACAAAATATTCCCCAAATCCACTTAACAGTACTATTAAAAAAAGTGTTTTTCAGACCAAAAGCTGAACTTTCACCTCTTCTATATAGCCAGATGTTTGGGACAGTGGCTCCGGCTAAAGGAGACAGAGGATCAAGTCTGTATTTCACATGGAATCAGGCAGAGCTTTTCATCCCATGCCATTCATTCCTAAAACCATATCTTTCTCAGTCCAGGCCCACATTCTAATCACAAGGCTGTAGAGTCTTTGTTGCTCATTAAACACAACAGAGCTTTGAAACATTTTTGGCACAACAAAAGAAGCACCAACAATAGTTTTCAGTAAATTCCATATCGCTTTTTTTTGCAAAAGCTAAGATTAAACTCTGAAAAGCAAAATCTATCATTTTTCCAATCACAGAGAAAATACTGTTCAGATTTTGACTGAGGGCTGCTGCAAATTTCTAGCTTGTTTGAAACTTTGTCAACAATGCACTCTTACAATGACTCATTGTAGTCTGCAGAAGGAAAACAAACAGCCCACTGGAAATCTAGCTAAAATAAAATTTCCATCAACAGTGAACACTCCTGTTTCAAAACAGTGATGAAACATTTAAATTCAGTGCTTAAACTTGCTAAGCTGTAGTCTTCTGTATTCCTGATATATTTTGGTTGTATTTCTGTCGCTGTTGTTTTGAAACATTCTTTCTTTAAGCAAGTTTCAATAGGGAGGAAAAGCTCAAGGGAATTTCAAACAGCATGTTAAATAGGAAAAGCAAATACCCATCTGTTCCCTGAAAGAGGCATTATCAATGCCAACAAAATTAAAATTAAAAGTAAACTCTAGACATCCATTCACTTTGCTTTATTTCTTTGTTGTTATTGCTATCAGCTTTTCTCTGTTCAATATCCCTAAAAGTAGAGGAAAGGTTTTTGCAAGCACAGGAAGTGCTGGTATGGTCCTGAGCACAGAAAATAACCCATACACCATCCACATAAAGTTGCTGGGGGTCTGAGCAGATGCAGAGAACAGTTCTGCTTATCATCCTGCAGAATGAGGACTTAGACTTTCCTCTCTTTATTCTAATTTACAGAAACATTTCATCAGATGGATCTGTTCTATTTATGATTTGGAGACAGCATAACTTTTCTTCCTATTTATGTACTCTGCCATCTGACCATCTGCAGAGAAAGAACTATAAATTCCTTCAATTATCTTATGTGTAGGTGTCACCATTAGAACACCTCTTCAGACTCCATATGACCATACCACTTAATATAGACTTTTTTATCACACATTTAAATAACACTGTGGAAATATATGCAAAAATTATCCATCTTAGTTGATAATTATTTAAAAAGTGTCTAGATAAGTGCTAGATAAGTGAAAGCTAAAGTTATTGTAAGGATTTATCAATATACGGTTGTACATTGCAGCTGACAGAACAAGAGAGGGACTCAAGTACGGTGTTTTATTTTGCTTGCACTTCTTTCAAACACACATAACCCAGAAGTTCTTACAAGCTGGGTATCCAAAGTAATGTTGTTCGATCAGTTAACATTCACCAAAAATATTCCTTGTCAGGAACTCAGCAAGTTGTATGACATAGAAGTGATGACCCAAACCCAAACTTTTTATGTCCTTGATTCCTTTTCCTTCAAGCAAACTATGCAGAACTGCAGTCCCTATTTTTGTCTTTAAGAACTACTCTTTTTTCCCCCATTATCTGGAGGTACTCGAAAAATTTCTTAACTTTTATTTTGGAATTACACACAGGTCTTTTCTGAAAAATTCCTACATATGCTAAACTGTAAACATACAGATTTGTTATACTGGAGTCCTTAGAATTCCCATAAAGACCAGAAGATACTTTTGCACATGAACAGAAAAATCAATAAACTGCACTAATAAAATCCCTTTACATTCAATTACTTCAGCTGCTTTTCCTACAAAATTCTACTGGTACTTCAAAAAAGAAAATGATGTGAATAATACAATCTGAATAAGAGCTACGTATAAAAAAGAAAAAAAATTAGAGGTTAAAAATAGTAGAATCGGCAATTACAGGTTTATCCTGCCTCCAAATTTAGTTACAAATGAAATGTGATTTGATAATGAAAATCATTAACCGATGGGTAATATTCCAATGTTCAAACGTTATGTGCAACCAAAAAGTACACTCCACAGCAGAACAGAACTGCGTCACTGTTGGCTGTCATGCACACACTTTTCTAGCGATTACTGAAACATGTAGATAGCAAGAACTGGGGAGGGAGAGTGGAGTCTTATGTTACCTTCTCAACACTAAAACAGGAAAGGAAAAATAGGTCACACACTGATTGATTTCATTTCAATTATGATTTTTGTTAAAATTTGTCTTACAGATGTTTTAACGGATCTGTGTCAAAAATTCAGTATTAACCAAGTTTTAATACTATTATAGCTTTACTATAGGACTATGGTCCTTGAGTTGCTCCAAAACAATAACAATAAATTAAAAAGTCAGGAAAATGTGCCAACATGCAATATTATCATACCTTCACCATTGAGTAAGCATATGTAAGCGTACATTATATTTACTGCTTTTCCCCCTCTCCTCTGAAATCTTCAGTAGTAAATTCTACACATGTGCACCACATACCAACCCCACCACTGAAGTAAAACCCAAAGGCTACAGCAGCTCTCGTCACAGGCTGTTCTTTGAGCTGTGACAAGCCGATGGTATTTTAGGACTCAGAGTCAATACCAGAGGCTTTGAAGTAAATCTAGATGGGCTAGACAGGCTGCAACAGATTGTGGCCGACTCCGGAGGATTCTTGGGAAGTTACTGAGCATTCACTTACAGCCATTTTGTCCCACTGCACTTATATGTGCAATCGGGTTACTGATTATAATGAAGGAAAAATTTCTTTTAATATTTAACAGATGCTTTCTGGTTTTATCATCATTAGTACCACCAGGCTACCTTAAATTACAGAGATCCATCTTGCAGTCTAGGACTTAAACTTACTTAATACACTTTACAACCACAACAGGACAAGAGGTAACGGGCACAAACTTGAGCATAGGAAGTTCCACTTACACATGACGAGGAACTTCTTTACTTTGCGGGTGGCAGAGCACTGGAACAGGCTGCCCAGAGAGGTGGTGGAGTCTCTGTCTCTGGAGACGTTCAAAATCTGCCTGGACGCGTTCCTGTGCAACCTGCTCTGGGTGACCCTGCTCTGGCAGGGGGGTTGGACTAGATGATCTCCAGAGGTCCCTCCCAACCCTACCATTCTGTGACTCTGTGCTTCTGTGAACACTTTATTTAGCAAAAGGTTAGATCTTGAACTCTGGATTTCTGTACTAAGTAATCATTAAAACCATAAACTGTGAAGATTTGAGTTTTCTCATTGATGAGTCTTAATTTCTTTCCATCTAGAAGTCCTCAGATTGCCTTGTTTAATATATATACCACATCACCATTTTTAGCAAAGCTATTTTCTACTACTTCTATTAAACATTTATGAGAATAGCAACCTATTGGATTCTTGTTTCCTTTATGTAAGAACAGATGCAGAAAGATAAATAATTCACTCTTGCTAGCCAGTGGCACTGCACAGCAAATCTCCCTCTACCTCCTCGCAGCCACGGTGTAGTGACAATCCATTATTAGGACATAACATTTGAAAATTAATTTCAGTAATGAAAATTATAAAAAAATAATTGAGAGATTCAGTCCATAAAGTCCAATCCTGACCTAAAGTCCAAAGCTATGATAAAATGAAGGACGAGTAGAAAATTTTTGCTTTACTCTATCTCCAGTGACAAAAATAGCTACTCTTCAATACTGATTTTATCTACAAAGGATAAAACAAGACTGAGATTACTTATTACCTGTGGAATTGCTCTCAAAGACCATCAGTGACAGCAGAACACAAGCGCACCTTAAAGTGAAAACATTCAACAAGGTAATCAACAAACCGCACCAATGAAAACCTTTCAGACGCTTTTCCTACAAAATTCTACCACACTTTGAAAAGGAAATGAAGTGAATAATATAATGTGAATGAGAGCTAAACCTAAGAAAGGGAAAGAAATGAAAAAAGAAAAAGTTACAAAAAGTAGAAGCAGGAAAAAGTTACAAAAAGTAGAAGCAGGAGTTACAGGTTTATCCTACCACTAATACTAAAAAAAAAGAATAATGTTCCTAACAACTTCTCTGGTTTGTCAGAAGATTACTTAATGCAAATTTCACAGACATGAATTCTAAGTTAAAAAAAAAAATTTAAAAGTCCTGTGTAACAGTCAGTTCCTGTATATTTTCTCTGGTGAATGAGGAGTATCATGAACGATACAGAAACATCAACTAATTAAACTGTGAAGAACCCAAACTTCAGTCTATACAGGAATCCAAGACACTACGGGGAAGGTCTCATTCAGTCCATAAATACAAAAAAAACCCCAACAACCAAACAAAAAGCAAATTTTGCTGTTTGATTTTTGCATTTAGTGTATCTGTTATTTTAGGGTGGGTTTTTCTTTTGATTTTGGGAGTTTTCTTCCTGTTAGTCTGTGCTAAGAGTTTCCACTGTTTGCAGATCCAGTAGGAATGATATCTGAGCCCTCTCCATTGCAGACTAGGTTTGTGCAAGATCAGTAAAACTGTTCTCCAACCTTTGTGAAAAAGTGACGGAAGATTTAAAAAGCAAACAAACAAGATGGTTTGGACACTTCAGTGAATCTGCAGTTCCATATGGAAAATTTTAATTACTATCTAAAACCTGGCAAAATGTGTTTCCAGAACAGGTGATGTTACAAAGTTGCACCTGTCAACATTTATTATATTTGGCATACTCTAGAGGAAACAGGCACAAATTGGATAAGCAGTTTGTCAAAGTATATCTGTGAAAAGACATATTGTTGGATAGAAGAATTTGGTCAATAATTCATGTCTACAGTTTTTGAGGTAAATAAAGTATCTTCAGTGAAATTCCAATATTTGGAATTACTAGGGGGCTGGATTTTTCTTTTTCCTTTACTTCAGCAGTTCACATTGGTGATAAAAAGGGTTATCTCTTAAACTATCCCCCAAAAGCAAGCAAATACACTTGTCTTACAGAATTAATTCTAAACAGAGCCTAGATCAACAGGGGCAGACAGTAAATCTATGACACTATTAAGTTACGACTATAGTAATTAGGTTGATTTTTTTTTTTTTTAACCAATTGAGCTCTAACTCCAGAAATCAATATCAGAATCAGTTTTCATTTCATTTCTGAAGTTCTGGGTAAGGATTAGCTCTTTTGTCACAAATGTTATTTCGTTACTTGTTAATAACTACAGAATCAGATTATCGATGCAGATGGGCTCTGATCACGCAAACAGTCGTGGTACAGATGCACGTGTAACTGCACTGAATTCAGGGGAACTTTTCTTAAGAACAGGTGTGTATCTTTGCAAAATTTTTACATCAGTGAGGAGTTCAGACTCTTTGTGAGTGTGACCTGAGGAACACTACCACAACAGGATCCATGTGTTCTTCTCACTGCGTCTCCTCTCAGCTGACAGAGACAGCAGCATGGGATCCCTGGTTGTTCAAGAAGCAGCAGCAGGGTACCCAATTATTTTCTGCCAGCTACCCTTAAAATGCTACAATACCAGTAGAATTTCAATAGTATTTACTTGAGGGAGAGCGCCGGTCCCATTACTAGCATTACACTAAAAAGGAGAGGGGGAAGCTCAGCCTCTTCATAGCTACTCTTCTAGGTGTGTGCAGTCTCATGAGGACCTCACCATTTTCTCATATAGTTGTGCTACCTTGTACTTGTTTCCCATTCTTAAAACATTCTGCATAATTAGGCAAAAGAAGTATTTATATTTTTAGTGTATGCCTAAAATTAAATGGACATATTTGAGTTACACGTTGGTTTTTTTTCCTTCCCACCTCCCTCCTTTGCCTCTGTCTTAATCACTTTTTCTTTTTATTCTTCCCAAAAATAATTTTTAAAAGTAGTTACATCTCCGACCTTTACCTACCCCCCGTTTCTAGGCTTAGCTGTAAATACTGCAGATCACTACAAGAAGAGGCAAAGAACTGGATTTTAAAATTACCTTAAAAGATTTTGAATCCATTTATGTGAACTTTTATTTCAACCATTTATACAAAGTATTCAGAATATTATTTCTAATAGTACCACGCTTTCTATTGAAAATGCGTTCTGCAAGAATATCCAGCAATGCTTTGCAGAAGAAAACTCTACTGTATATTACAACACTGGAATGCAAGACACAAGAGGCTCTAGCACTAGATCACAATCTCATTATTTATGAAGTCCCCTGTGATAATATGTCCACTTTTCTCAGAGTCTGCTGAACCCGCTTGTGAACTTTGCTTAGCTCAACAAGCTGCAGCTGGCTGTGAAAGATGAGGAGAACATACTTAATTCACAATACAAGTTTTAGTCTGTCACTTTTAAATGCTCCTTATGAATTTTGGTTATTCCCTCTCCTGTTAAAATTGCAGAGCAAGGCAATCTGTCCTATTATTCCCTACCACTGCTTAATACTTGCATTTGGTGTATATTTAATATTTATGTAGCTATGTCATGCATGATTTGAGTCAGTGTCTGCTGAAATGTTATATGGCTCATTATCAAACTGAGCAGATTTTCTGTTATCCTAAAGCACACAGACACGAGAGACACAATGTGTGTTTGTAAGTGCCAAATCTGGCTGTAGGAATCATGTGAGGGCAACAAGACATTCACAGATAAAATTATTTTTAGAGGGTTATTTTAAAATGTTTTACGGGACAATAAAAAGATACTGAAGGGAAAATACATTTTATCAGTCTGAATGTTAACTGTGGAATATCTGTTACTGTATTCATTTTTTCTTGGAGAATTGATAACTATAATCCACTGTAGTATTTATCTAGTTGAATTTTTAAAAAAGAACAAGTCACGTGGAGCAAAGACGACTTCTCTGAGAACATGACCCTATTTTGGTGGCTATATCTGGTTGAGAGACAATTTGCTTAATAAACCTATTTCTAACATTGTTCTGTTGCAATATGACTGTGAGTTGTTGCAAAATCTTGGTGCTGGGTTAAGTTACTATTCTCAATCTGTATAAATGCTTCTGGTAGTTTACAAGGTTTTCAATGGTGCCTGGTGGTTTTGCCAGTGCCAGTTACTGAGGTAACATGATTTCTCTTTCATGGCATATTAAGACATTTCTTGTGTCTCAAGAAGCAAAAAAATGAAGCACCTCAAATAATCTACCGCTTTAAAAATTCTTAGCCATAACATATTGCTGATTTAGTATTTTTAATATGTAATCAAAGAGAATCCTTTTAAAGTAGTAGCTGTTAAATTAGAGAAAAACCCTTGAAAACAATTGGTATTAGTGGAATACGGAGTTTGTCTCATACAAAAAATATCTAGCATCCATTAAGAATATAAATTTTCTTATTCTTTTCTCAAAACAATGGAATTCCACAATCAGATACAGGCATGCAGCTCCCACTGGAGTTGATAAATATCTGACTTTAGCCCAAGGGTAGTGATGGATTTTACATGTTGCCAGCAGCCACAGGGATACTAACAGAAATGAAAGCACTGCTGAAACTTACAATACACAGTTCAACATTGATACCAGAAAGTTATCGGGAACAGGTCACCTGTTAATCTGTGTATCTTAAAGTCTTCCCTCAAAGACGTGTCATACCCTTTTCAGGTACTAAGTACCAACAAGCAAGAGAAAAGCAGCTGATCTTCTCAGTTAGTGATTCATGTTGGTAAATCTGGAATTTGGGGGGGGAGGGGGGGGAGGAAAGGCCCCCAAAGGCCTAGGTTGGTCTTTAATTTTCATGTTTTCATGTTCTTTATTGTTCCCAACATCCCACTAATCACCGCCCTCCTCTCTTTAAACCTTTTTCTTATACAGCATTTTTCAGAAAAACGATGGGACCCAGAAATCTGCACTTAGTCCAGCATTTCCATGGTATTTGTGTCCGCAGGACACTGAGGAGCCTGGAGCATCTGGGCGTACCCTGGTGTGACAGGAAGGACACTTTGCTCATGCTGGAGTGGAGGAAGGCTACAGTGCTAGGGGCCCATCAGCTTCCAAGCTCTTCATCTGCTCTTCTCCCTGCCCTGCCACTGTACCCCAGATAAGCCAGTGTAAGTGCAGTGTAAGTGTACTGTTATGCCCTAATCAGGTCCATCTTGGCATAAAAAATTTTAGTAGAAAAATCTTCTTAATCAATCAGACTGGTTTTTATGGATCTAAAGAAGTTATCTATTGTCTTCTTGCCCTGACTTGGCAGTTGCTGGCACAGCAAGCTTCAATGCAGTCTATGAGTCAGAAGATAAAAACGCTATAAAACAAAGATGTTATTACATTTGAGAACTTCCTGTTCTGTACCTCTGGCAACTTCACTTCTGCTTCAAAAGCCTGACCTTGCACACTTGAAGGCAATGACATTTCCCTCCCTTGACTTCACTGGCAGCAAGCAAGATAAAGGTTTCATGAGGGTCGCTGTGTGCCAGTGTCAGATAGCTTAATAAACTTATTAAAGTTAATCCGACAGTCAATAGATTTCTGGTGACACGCTGCAGCTAAAACAAAAGTTGTAGTGTGAATTACGTAAACCTGTTTATTGGACATACCTTCCCTTAAAAGGCTTGTTCAACATAAAGGTTTGATCCGGTATAACATGCAAAAACATTTTTGTAACTACTTACCACTGAGAAGTCCAGCTAAATCTGGCAGGAATCTGTATCTAGTCAAATCTTTTACTGGATTATAGAGCTGAACCACGCAGGAAAATGGAAAAGTACTGTATTTACTGTCATCAGCATGAAGAAATTCTGTATCATCACCCTGGCACTTGCAAGTATAAAACGTGCTAGGATACCAGAAAGGGGAAAGCTACTAGTTCCATGAAGATATGTTTTATTTGTGGCTTCATGAGTGAAGAAACATGAACTCACTTGTACAATTACAACTTCTCCAGTTTACCTTATTCCTGGCAATTTTGGGCTGTTGATGTTTACAGATTTTTACATTGAGTACAATGTGATTCCAATAAGCAAATGTGCTTCTCCAAAATATTTCTACTGTCAGACTTATTTCTTCTCTATAAATGTATTTAGCACTTGTAAAAAAATGATTTACTGTCTGCGCTAAGGACTGATGTACTTTGTTTATCCACAAAATAGTCCAGAATAACATAGACCTCCCCTCCAGTGTCCCCTTAATGGGTCCTACTTTACTATATTGAACAAACTATGATGCTGATTCATTTTTTTCATGCAAACATACTCAGTGTATGAATTATTTTTTAAAAGTACCAAGATGTTTAATGGAAATTCTGTATTAGCACTATATGGATGCCTCTAGGTGAGCCTGATCTTGTGAGAGCACCCGAGACCAAAAAATTAAATAGATACAGCATTAGGGCTTCACTGAAGTTTTTATCTTTCTATAACTTATTACTTTGTTAATTGCATGCAAAATCTGAAAAAGAGAAATTCCTACCTTATGTTTAATGCTCAAAGAAAGCATCAATCTTTCTCATCAATTTGACTTTTTGTGTGTGGCAGTAAGTGAAAGAAATGGCACAATACAGAAACATCAAATGTCATTTTACAATATGGAAAGAAATCTGAATTCTTTGATAATCTCCAAAGTAATAAAAAGTTGCATTGCAGTTGCTGTTTTAGAGCAACATTTCTAAAGTAGGTATTTGTGATAACATTTCAGCCTCTTTGGAGTATTTCAGTAAAAACATTGGTAAAAAGCATTTAACATTTCCTTCTGAGTTTAGATATCTCAGTGCAATTTGTTGACTTCAGGTTCAGACTACATTTTGTGTGAACTTACAGTTTGCTTAAAGTTTATCGCAGAACTCTACTAGAGGACGAACAATCAATTAGCACCAACAGAGCAATGGCTGGAGTTCAGCTCATTAATATAAAAAACCCACCCTCTGCTGTTATCAGCATCCAGTGCAGATGCCCAAAGCTGGAATTCAGAGTTAGGCAGTCAGACAGAAAAAAGGCACGTGGAGATTTTAGACAGGGCTGGAATGCACAAAAAACCTGAACGAAGAGATGACTTTCCTTTGGTTCTGTTCTGAAAGTGTTTGCTAACAAGCTTGGTAAATAAACTATGTTTTAACAGCCGTACAGAAAAAGAAAGAGATTCACCCCAAAAGAACTCCTGCAGCAGAAAAGCGACCATAGCAGTGATGTCACAAATCAGCAGGTAGAACAACAACAAAAAGGAGGTAAATGTTCGAAAACGAGATCAGCGGGTGATGGACAATCTCCATCTCATACAAAAGTGGTGATGGAAGAAGTGGTTTGAATTAATAAAAAAGCATACAGAACTCAGTGGTTTTTAAATTAATAAATGCATGCAATGTGTGTGTATGCATATATTTTAATATATATTTATAAACACATTGTTGTAAGTTTGTTATATACAGACATGCTAAAACTCAACACACTGACACCCCAAGACTCACCCTATACTTTTCTGCACAAGCTTCTTATCACTGCTGGAGAATTTTGAGATATTTCCAGGGAAAATTCTTGCCTGTTTTGCCGAGACTATATTTTTCTAGCAGCTCCTTCTATATTATTACTAGTGAACAGTAACAATTCCAGTTTATTCATTCCAGTGATACCTCTAGAAGTAGATTTCTAATGGCATTTTGTCCTTGCAGGACAATACATTTCTCAGGGAAGCCAGCTGCAAATGATAGTTTTGGTAGTAACTTTGATCTTGCACTGCCACATGTCTAAAGGTCACTGAAGGTATGCCTGAATTACATTGACACATCAGATCAGCCTGAGGTCGTTCCTTCCCATTGGACTTCTGGCTGTGCACTTGCATGATGTTTCTAATGCATTATTAAAATTGCAGTGCCTAGAAACTCCAGCATGGCCAGGGCCCATATATTATTTCTGGATTTATCCTATTTGGTATGAAAGCCCTTGCCACATTTAATAGCTTTCTAATATGCTGCTGTTCTCTCACATAGAAAGACAAACTACCATTGCATGACACCATTCTCCTACACATGGGAAATAAGTCAAGAATAAACTTTTTAAATTTTATTTTTCAAGTATCTTGCTGGGCCTAACTTCAGCAAAAAGATCAACATATGCTTTCCAGCATTTTTTCCCCTGTTCTCACTGAACAATAGCAAATTTTTCCTCCTTTGAAATACTGTGTTTCTTCATCAACAGCTATTGGTATGCTGTTTGAATAGCAGCTAGCTTTAGTTCATACTCTCTCAATTTTATACTCTTTTCTTTTTTTTTTTTAATTATGTTAAAAAAAATCCTGTTTTGGATGGTTATTTCTATTGCCTTGCCCTTCACTGCTGCAATTAAAAGCCCCAATGTTTACTGTACATCTCAGATGACATCTATCTGGCAGCAATTACTTCAAAGGAACTGTATCATAAATGGAAGTCAGAGCAGCTGAGTCCAGCAATGTAAACAGAACAGAGCATATGTATATACACCACAAAACAGAAACAAACCCCGAATCACAATCCTTTCATGTATTCAGTACAGCAATGTGTTCGATTAAACATGTAAAAGCATTCGCATTTCATCACTAATGTTGTCAGGGCCTTTCACGGGAAACAGCCTAGAAGAATTTCTGTGCAGCAACCATACCAATAGATTTGGTGAAATAATTATGGGAAGCTGCTGATCTTGAAACTGCAAGCCAGGGAACAGGAAGAAGCAGAATGATTGATTTGCTTTATTAATAGTGACAGAGATATTGTTTTAATGCATCTTATCTTTATCCTAACCTTGGGATGTAGTGCAATAGTCACAAGGAGCATTCAGTGTAACTGTATCATAAAACGTGTATTATATTAGTGACATGTAAGGTCAAGTACTAAAGATGCATAGTATAATAATATAGCCAATATTTCAGAAGACAAGTTAATGTATGCCCTTTATTTTAGTCTACACTATTTCATAAAACCAATTTTCATTTTCATGCACATGATGAATTGCATGTTCTAAAAGCATTCTGACAACATTTAAGAGCATCTTTTCTTATTTTCTGAGAATTAGGGAAAAATTTGATTACTTCTTTATTTAAAAATACAACTTCTGACTGTAAGCACTACCATTCATAAACTATGTTAAGTTATTATTTATTTAAACTATGTCCTGATAAAAAAAGATGCTATGTTGGTTTTCCTCAAGGAATGGGTTTTTATTACAAATTATTTCTCCAAAACTAATAATAAATTATTACTGTTTATTACTTATTTACTCTGTGGAATATCTTTCTTGGCAGAACAGAGTGCCTTGCTCTTTTAATACATCTCAGCTTTGTGTCTGTTGCTCTGAAAATAACAAAAAGTCAATTCATGCAACTTGCTGGACCAGATGTGTTCAAGACATTTCTTGCCTATGTTCTGCACCACGTCACAGTAGGGTTAGGTCAAGGTGAGTTTTTTTGCTCTAGGAAGCAAAGAATCTGATTATTTTTATATTAGCAATATAAAAAAACCCCTACGTAATATCAGCAAAGAGGGTAAAGAAACAGGATACAGATGTTCAGAGGCTGCCAAAAGAGTGATTTTTCTTTCTCCATATTTGCTTCACCAGCCAGACGAGCGACAGAATCTCCAGGCCTCGCATTGTGGCTTTTTCCCTTCACTTATTATGAATAGCACTAGCATCTAGATTTACAGGGTCCTTAGAGGTGGGGGCTATTTGTGGTGTTGGGGATTTTTGTTTGTTTTTCCTCTCTTTAGCCTGCACAAAAGCAAAACAAAGCAATTTGGGGTTATTTCTTCAGTTTAAGATTTCAGCTGTTTGCGTCAAGCTAAAGGAAATCCCACAGTCAATCCCGAGAAAGAAAATGGGACAAGAAGTTTTAATGACCTCTGTGCAAAGAATTCATGAATATATTTCATCATCCATAAGCCACTATATAATATTCATTTGCACAGCAGTCAAGATAAGAGTCCTCTTTCTTCTGTAACATGTATTCTTCAGACTTTATTGGGAGTATTTTTGCAATAACTTTTTTTTCTAGATAAAATATATCAAGTGTAAACAGATCTTTGCTGTTTGTGTATTTCAAAGTGTCACCTTACTATTTCTGTGAAGAGTCCTCAAGGAGGCACAGTTACGCCGTACAGGATAAAAATGTTTGAGAAACACAAATGGTCATATTTCACATTATGAAGTTCATTAGTGAACAACAGGAAAAGCTTTAGCATTAACTCGTAAAAATATTATATTTTTAATACGGACTTGAAATGCTAGTGATAGAAATATGCTCAAAAACTTGGGGGACTGAGCTTCTAAAATTGTTTCACAAGCAAATCATGCATGAATATAATGCATAAAGTGATACAGTTCTGTTCAACAGTTTAATACATGGTGTCACCCACAGGTAAAGTCATTAATTATATAAAGACTAACCGGCCTTTGTTCACTTGACTTCTTCCTGAATGCTTTATGCCAATCTATTTAATTACACAATAATATATATAGGGGCAAGGAGGAACTTGCACTGCCAGCACACAATACAAAGCTGCTTTTGCGGTGGAGACTGATCTTTCCAAATGCTAGGAATAAGCACAGGTATTTTGTACAAATCTGTTTTCACTTTGAATTTATGCACATATTATTACTATTAATCCGAACAGGATCCAAACCCAAATGCTTAGTTATGAGAAAAGCTGGTGTAGGTATTGCTTGCCTTCTACATGAGCAGTTCAAATATAGGAAGGGAGCGCACACTGTGCCAGTAAGAAATAGCACTGGGTGTGCTTCTGAGACTGGGCCATCACGTAGGGCTGGGGTGTCTTGGGCACCTTCTGAACAGCAGTGCCACGTCTGCACCCATAGTCACCAGCGCTGTGGATAAGAACTGGCACTGCCAGCTCCCCACGGTTTTTTCCCCTGTATAGCCTGTGTGGCAGGCATTAGCTTTCTGCTGCTCTGAAATACAAAGATTTATCCAACTTCACTTACATATGCAAATGAAGTAAGAGGAAAAGATGCAAGACAAACAGCCATAACTTCTTTGATAATTACATGAACACGGCAAGATCAAGGAATCACTTATTTAAGTTCCAAGTATGAAGCTGAACTCTTAGTTTTCAGACATGCTGACTATCTGCTTTTTACTTCAGGTGCCCCCCTTGTGAAGTGGAGCATCAGGAACCTCCCAGAGCCATCCTGAAGAACAGGGTTAAGGAGGACCTTGTTGGTCAAGAGGACTTATACACATCTGGGAAACTACAGACAGATCAGAGAGTCCTCAAAATAATTAACATCCTCTACTGAATGACACCACAGAAATCACAATCCTGAGTTCTTTGGCCTAGAATAAAAATATTTTAATAACTTACATGAAAAAATTATAGCATTAACTTCTTAGTAGAAATGCAATTATTTCCTACTATTACTACAGAACTTATTTCTACTACGGTTACTACTGGCATTAGCTTCTGGTTTTCCCTCTCAGTTTTCTTTTAATTTAATATCTCTTAGTGCCAAAGTAAACAAAGTTTACAAAGTTTACAAAGTAAACATGTTTAGCCACTGTAGAGCAGAGGCAGCTTTTAGACTTTGGTTTTTCAGTGCCACCATTGTAAGGGACTCTTGTAAACAATAATGCTGAGCACAACAGGACTTACAGTCTCTCTTACTGTACTCTTTGAATCTGAGATGTAGGAATGGGAATGATTTATAGTGTAAGATTTTTAAAAATCTTTAAGAACTTAAATATTTCACATCATCCAATTAGTAGCCATACTGCCATCTCCCCACTTCTTATTATGGATACGACCGCAATTAAAATCAGTTTCTAAAATACACTGGAGATCCAAGAGGCTACCATAATATGCTATTCTTGGTAAGTTTTATGCAATGAATTCTTTTCCCTCTCCTTTTGTTTTCTCAGCACATCTCTTTTCCTAAACTTCTGCAGTATTACTGCAGAAACTCTTAACACAGAATACTAAATTGCTCTGAGAACTTCTCAGAAGGGGATGCTAGTCTGTTCACAACAGCATATGTATAATTAAGGAATGCTTAAATTAAATCACTGCAATTCCATCAACATGACTGTCTGAAGGCCAAATTGAGCTCTTAGTCTTGTTCCACTCATATTTTGATCAAATAAAACATTATGTAAACAAGTTAGAGAACATGAAACGTTTTTCCCCAGTGCCATGTTCATTTGAATGAACTGCATTTAGAGAGTGCATAGTCATAGATTAGACAAATCTCAAACATGTCAATTTGGTGACTAGATTTGCTTTGATCTGTTTTGGTTGTGGTTGGCTCCCCCCCGCCTCCATTTAAGGGACACTGCTTCTGCAACACAAAAAGGAATCCAGGAGAACAGCATTCAACTTCCTAGGGCACAAAAATCTGAGTAGCAACTGTGTTGGGTATAGCCTAGTTAGTTAAGTTTTTATTTCTCAGCAAGAACAATAAAGTCTAAAAACTGTTTTTAAGTGTTATTCAAGAGAATAAGAGTGGCATCAAAAGATGATTTGATATTTGGATCAAATTCATCTCCAAGTCTTTTTGGGTGAAAACCTGAGGTGGTAAGAGCTTTCACTTTTTCTGTAGAAATTTTGAAGAACCTTTCTATGTTCTGAAATGATTACGCAAGTTATTTCTAAATCTCTCATTACAGAGCAGATGGGAGATGACTTAGTTCCTTGCCCTGCCAGACCACTCCATGTTCTGGTCCTGTGAGAGGAGTTTCTACGTTGGCTGATACATCGGGCTGTCTGCCTTCATATAGCTGGGAGGACACTGTGAAAAATGAGACCCTCCTTTTTTTACTTCTCCCCTCCCCATGAAAATTTTCCAGAGAACCGAGGACCTGGGGCACTGCACTGCGCAGCACCCAGGAGCGTACAAGTTGCTCATTTTGTCAGCAAGGACTAGACAAACAGAAGCAGAAGAATCACCTTCTGTATTTTCCAGTGTGAATCTGTTCCACAGGGTAAGTGGTATTTACGGCCTCTACGTATGTGGAGTGTCTGTGAAATGCTTTAAGACCAAGAACTTGCAGCTGCAGGAACTCAGAGAATGAATGGAAGTGTGAGGAAGATAGACCATTTTGAAAAAAATTGGTATGCTGAGAGCCACTGGTTATTTTCTTCTGCATTTATTTGCATGCACATGTGTTTATTTACACCAAAAGACAGATAAGAAATATTACTCTAGATAATAAATTTTTCAAGAGAGGAAGTATTTCCTCACTAACAGAGAGTACAGTGCCAACCTGAATAACCATCTAACCTCTAGCAGGACTCTCAAAAAACTTGGTTTACCTGAAATAACTGAGATTATAATTGTTACTTCAAACAATTATAAATAATGATCCTCAGAAGTGATTGGCACCAAGCATCCTTTGCTATGCTTAGTTGTACACCACTCATGCATAGCTCTAGCTGTCAATTATTAGCGCTGTGTAAGTAACTCTAAAAGTCCACACCTCTTAGGATGTTCTTACCGTTCTGAGTAACCTGAAAATATTCATCAGGTATTTTCTTTGACTTAATGGCTTTGAAATATATACACATAAAGCAAAGGATGGAACAAACCCTCCTCGTCCTCCATATAGCCTCATTTTTAGCCAGGGGCAATAAGTCATATATATTACGCTAGTTGACTCCAAAACACATTGAAAAAACTTCTTACTCATTTGATCTCCATTTACCTTTAAAAGAGCCATACCAGAGCATAAGCTACAGAGAAAATGATCAAATAAGATGTCTATATAAGGCAAACATTAGAAAGAGTGAAGCATGTGAACAATTGAGCAACTTACTCCAAAGGAGGAAAGCAGATGGTCAAGTAAAACAAGTCTCAGTATTGAGAACGCTTTTGTTCATCTTTCTGTATAAGGTGATTTGAAAGAGTTCCAATGTGATAAGATGGCAAAACATGCCTAGCAGACAAGAGCAAGAGCAAATTTTAAAGGAGGGGGAGTCCCTCCTCCCCTAAAAAAACCCCAAACCAGAAGATAAACAGAAAGAAATCCCCCAAGCCCCAGCAACATGGGTGGGGAGAAAATATTAAAAATAGACCAGTGTTTAGTGAAATCACTGTATGAACATCTACTACAGTTTAGTATAGATACAAGGATGTTACAGAGAACAAAATAAAAACTATACCATGGTGTGTACCTTTTATACTCTGATCACAGAACCTTTTATTTCATTTTTATCTGACTTCAGCACTGCCTTAGATTTTTCTTTTCCTTTTATCTATACAAAAAAAGTCTCTTCCTCGATATATGAAACTGTCAGTGTGTTCTTCAAATATTTGTATTCTTTTTAAAGGAAGGAAAATCTTTTGTAATACAGCTTGTAAATAAAAATAATAAGTAAACCCCCTTGTTTAAAACCATTTTACCATTGCTACTTGAATATAAACCCATAATTAGGTACATGATTACGACAGCCAAGAAATTAGAATTGCATACAGTTCTTCATTCACTTATATTTATTCCATATACTGGCTAAGACCTCAGCAATGGATATATTTGTGGACTGTTGACTGCAGAAGCAGTTCGCAGAACCCAGCCTTTCTGTGTCTGATCTTAACTGCAACTGCAAAATCCATAAAACTGTCTTAATATTAATCATATTAAATTGAGGTGTTATCTATCATATGGCAGGCTGTAACCAGCTAGCCTTCCACCAGTTGTAGTTACTTCATTTGTTGAATTACATCTCCGTATTCAGTTACTTCTTGAATATAACAATCCTTTTTATATTCTGCTTCAAGACTCATCAAAGAGCTCCTCTGTTCCAAATATTTCCAGAAAATGAAATTCCTTCTTTATCCAGAAAGAGAAGACATGAAACACGTGCTATAATGCTGCCACTCACTTTTTTCTTTAATTTTTTAAGGAAAATTTACCCTTGACTGTTAATTACATTTCCATTAAGAAACATGCACAACTCACTAGTATAGCTGATGTGATCAGAAATGATGCTAGTTACAGCATCTTATCAATACGTCCACACTGCCACAGCCAAATTAGGTGATAAAGTCAGTCATTTAGACTTGAAAGACAGCCCTTTGTTATATGGATTGGATGATACATGCGTGATGAAATTCTGATGTTGGTTAATTGCTCTCCATTTAAATTATTTGCAGTGGGAGCATAAAAGCTCATTTGAACATGTAATAGTTTATCTTAGGGAAGAAAAGAGCTGGATTGAGGCATGGCACTGGTAGACCTAGATTCGCGAGCCTAAAACTGTGCGTATCTTGGTTTTTTATATATTTTTGTTTCAGAGAAATAAAATCTTCAAAAACACACTGTAACTATAAGCAACACAAAGAATGAAACCAAGTCTGCAAACAGTCTGAAACAATACAACAAACCACAGGAGAATGAGTTTCTCAGTAAAAAAAGTACTGGACTGTTAATTCAAAGACCAAACTCTTGTCTCCAGTGACGGAACAAGGAGGGGGAATAAGGGAAGGAACAGGGCAGAAGTTCCTAAATGCACGAATATACACTTCATTTTCAAAATGTAGAGGGCTCCATCATTCATACAGGCAACAAACTGAGTAAAGGAATTTGGCATCCCTCTGTACCTCCCCTCAAAGGGAGAGGGAATGTCCACAGCCGTGATGCTTTCCCTGGTAGTCCTCGAGTTGTGGCTACTGCCATTCCAAACAACTGAAGGGCAGTAAGACTCCTAGATGGCTTATGTGGCTTTAATACAATGAACAGACCTAACAGTGTTTGCTTCAGTTCATACCAAAACTGGATGCATGAGGTAAGTTGTATGAACTGGCCAAGTCCTGGCTTGAACTGATACTTCAAGGGAAGCTAGCTGATAATTTTAAGTTACTTTCCTCTTATGAAGTCTTAAGTCTAACAGGATGTATTTTTATATTATTACACTTCTTGTTCCACCTCTCTGACTAAAACAAAACACTAGACACCTAAAAGTAAAAAGTAATGGAGTAAAAGTTATCAATCCTTTACACCTGATTAGACTTGAAGAGCCTTGAGCAGAAGTCTAGGCAGCAAAGAGGGAGCAGGAAGGGGTAAAAGGGCAGAAGGCAGTCTAGATTTTACGTCTATTTGCTCACTTTCACTTTTTAATAACTTTCAAAGAACGATGCACAGTTAAAGCGAATCATTAGTGCAAGCATGAAGTAACATTAACATAAAACTTGAAGCACAAGTATAACATCTGTCTGAAACACATCAGCCATGAAGCAAAACTTTGAAGCCTTGAGTACAATCTAACACAGAATGAAAAAATAAAATAAAATAAAATAAAATAAAATAAAATAAAATAAAATAAAATAAAATAAAATAAAATTTGTAAGCTTCCAAGTTAAAAGTTCTTACATCTACCTGGACTTAAGTTGTAACAGTTATCACTTGAGTTGTACCAAACGTTTGTTTTTAAATGAACATTTAGATACTTTATTCCTTAAGATCCAAGTTCAACTATTAGGACAGAACAAATATATTTGACCTTGTTTGGATAAAAACTTTAGGACGTTAACATCAACAGTTCCTTCACATCTTCCCTCAGTTGGCTTATCGAGGCAAACGATCTGGTATTCACTTATACTACTTAAATTGTTTTCTTTTTAAGAGTATGCTTGACTCTTCATTTTAAGTGTACAATGCTCTCTGCAAAATCATTTACTGATACCTTAACTAGCAAGTGTATAACTAACCAAAAGAGGAAAATATACATATTATGTCAAAAAACACAAGGGAGAGGTAAAATAATTGAACTTTTTTTTTCGTTAGAATAGTTTTAGCATCAAACAGAAATAAACTTTGCCATTGTGCTGTATGTAGGAGGTCATTATCAATAGATTGTTAAGGACAAGAATACCACTTGGAAGAACAGTATGGAAAGAATAACTGTCTAAGTTCCTTGAGAGAAAAACTACACTATGAATGGAAATAAACCATTTAGCCTCAATAAAAATAAAAGCAAATATTAAGCTTAGAGAGCTGTAAAGGCCTTTTTAGTTTCTAAATATTTTCAGATAGGGAAAATTGAACAAAACCTAGTGAAAACAGGATTTCCATGGTTTAATATCTCCAGGTACTTTTATTTAAGATTTTCAAGATGTTTCTGTTTCAAAGAAACATCTCTTTTGTGCTTCTCTTCATTGTTTCAAAATTGAATTTTTTTTAGATTAAAATAATAACTGCCAAAGATAATAAAGGTGTATTAGTCTGAGACTTTATTTGGCTGTAGATCAGCTATTCTATGCCAAAGAAACAACAACTTTGTGTCTTTATTTTCCTTTTCAAAAAATAAATGTTATGTGCAATAATGATCTCGTAGCCTAATGCACTGCTTCTTAATCTAGGGTTTTTTTTCAGTCTCCCATTGCCTTGAATAATCAATGCTCAATGTAAATAAGTTTTCTTACCAAGAAAACAGATAACATTTTACAGAAATTATTGCCTATGAAAAATATCTGATCTTTTGCTTCCTTTCAGAGGAAAGGTTTCTGAAAGAACAGATCCATCACAGTTGCATCATAGGCTAAGTCAAGCCCTTTGCCCGAGCTTGCATCTGTGAAGATACGCAACTGTTTCAGAAGAGTTCATCCTGCTCTTAGTTACGTACCATAAATGCACCAGTACATGTTTCTTACAAAAGGTTTCCTTTGTCAAAATTTAGTGGTTGTGTGAGCTTTTCTAATGGAACATCTCCAAATAATAAAACAAATTATCACAACTCTTAAAAAGCAGCTGAATTAAATATTTTTTAAACAGTATTTTCCTTGTGGCCAAGTATCCCCTCATCAATACAATCCCCTTGTGAGCCTGCCACATGCCACGAAAGGACTCTTGGTATCAGGAATTTTCATTTGAATTCAACTTACTAAGGCTTTGTAGTATATCTGAATAACTAAACACTTCTCTAAACACACATTCGTGACGTTTTCAGGTCGTAACTCCAACATATTACTCTTATTCTTTAAAGACATTGTAAAATGAGCAATATGTTCCAAGTTCATCACTGTCTAGTAAACAGGGAAAAACCCCGAGAGACCCTGGATTCCAGAGAACATAATTGCTCAAGGAACAGCGTTGGTTACAGAAAGCTCTGCATATGTTACAGATAAAAAGCCACAACTTTAACATCTCAATTAGCCTAAACTAAAATGACTACAGATCCCATCTGCTTTTTCAAAACCACACAAATCAATTAGAATTTCTTTAAAATCAGATTTCTATCATCTCAGTTATCTATACATTGAGAATTAAAGGACTACTAAGAATTGCTGTTATCAAGTACTGCTTAAAGAATCCAGGACCATTATAGTTTGAGAGACTGAACTACGGATACCTGAAGGACAAAGAGTAAGGCACATTATTCTTCTAGAGGTACAAAGAATACTTAGAATTAGAAACTGCTTGAGAAGAAGAATTAAGAGTGACTTTCCAGCAGTTTACTGCTTATTTAGGAGTTTATTGCTTCATTCCTTGTAGATTAAGGAGCATAACATTGTTTCCTTTCTAAAAAAACCCTATTTACTTTCCAAGTAATCATTCTTTCCATCAATACCAATAACAGAAGCTTTTTTCTCAAGGAAAGCAAAACAAAACAAACTTTAATTAATTCATATGTCCCCTTAAATGATCTTTCAGTTTTCTTCTTATACATATTTCATATAGGTACCAATTTTTCCCTCAGAATTTGGGCATTCTAAATAAATACTTAATCTTTTATTTCCACTTGAAATGGCAGCTACTAAGAATCACCTTTTTTTCTTGAAGAAAACCTCACTGTTGAAGAGAGACCATTTTATAATTTAGAATTATTTATTTTTCTTTTGTTAATTGTGAATCATACAAATCCTACCCAATACCAATTCAGGTTTGGGCAAGTCTTTTCTGTGCCAGTATGTGTAGTTAAATTTCAAGTGTTACCTCCTTTTACCTTCAAATACTAACACAAGTGAAAATACAAACACATTGTTTATCCGTATCTATGTGTACCATAAGTTAGCATTTTGATCATGCTGAAGATTTTAAATAATTCTAAAAGCCAGCCAAGCCACTTGCTATGCATAGTACTTTTACCAGTGTCCCAAGTGGTGTTTAAAAGACTTTTTGTCATATATGATATGATGTTTGGTTATAGTGAGGATTTATTTTTTTTTTTTTACTAAAGAATCTAACACATTCTATAGAAAAGAGGAATATAAGGATGAATCTTTTCACTATGGATCACTCCCTATTCATTATTTGCATAAAGTCTGAAGCAGAAATAACGTACTTGGTTGAAGGTATAGCTATTTCCTGTTAACAGCTAATTTCAATATTGGTTTTTGGGGGGGAGGGGAAGTCACTGTTTTTGTATAAGTTGTACGAACAGCTATATCCAAGATTTAATTTTGCAAGCTCTACCCTGTGCATCATGCTCTTCCCAAGGTCTCTACAGGCACCCTACCCTATTCATGCAGAGGATTTATTCAAATTAATTTCCACCATATTCCCAGATTTTAACAGTAATTAAAAAAAAAAAAAAAGCTTACATTCATGCTTTTTCTTTACTTTCAGTGGACTCCTTTTTTTGGAGAAAGCACACAGGGATGCCCTATTCAAATACTAAAAGTGAACAACTGAACTTCCAGGTTTACGGAAATTCTTCAAAGGAATCAGTTTCTCTTTTCCTCACAGATTAAGCCTAAAGTAAATTTCAAAAACTCCATGTTCGGAGTGCAAATTCAAATTAGAAATGCATACTTATCTCCTATTAGCTATGGTATAGCCTTTCCCTACTTGCAATAAAGGGGAAACAATACACAAGTCGTCTCATAAAAATACTTTAGCTCCCACACCACAGGTATTTTAGAAGTAGAATAACGAAAAATAAAATAACTGCTCAGCAGTGCTGCCTAAAGGAAATGGGAGATTCAGGCTTCTATCTCCTTAAGCTTCTTGTTACCTTTAATTTTGGTTTTTGCACATAGCCAGTCCCACCTGTTGTTCTGACCAGGCTTTGGAGCTAAGCAGCAGAAGCTCAGTGATACTCAAGGCATGTGAATACATAAAATTCCTGAGCGTGCTGACACTCAAAAAATAAAGAGCAATCCCACACCAGAAATCTAGCTGCTGATCACTCCTTTCCTTGAAGGAGTTAAAAAAAAAATTAAACCCACAGTTTTGCAAGTGCCTGATGCTTCTGTACAGAAGTATCTGCAACACTGATTTGTCACCTGTGTGGGCTGAACATGATAAATTGCTTGCTTGCTAAAACTCAAGACTCCTGACAAGGAATTTGGCCTCAGGATATTGTTTATTTCCTACAAAAGCTTTAGGAGGCCTTTGTATGTGCTTTGTCAATCAAACACGTGCCAGGAAATTGCTGTGCTGAATACTAATGAAGAGACTAATCCTTTCCAAGGAACGTGTGCAGCATCCCCCAATTACATATCCACTATCTATGAGTCAGTTGAACTTGATCTCCTAAATTGCCCACATAACTCTGTCATCTGTGGTCCAACCCTTCCGTTCCTCAGGAAGAATCCTCTTTTCTGTCCACGGGAGGTTTGTCTGTGGAAAGATCAAAATCTTCAGGTAATAATTAGGTGTACCAGTTATTTTTGTTGCAGCATCTGCTAGCCAATAGTAAAGGCAACATCAGATTTTCACACCTGTTTGGATTATGTTCATGATAAATTTGAACACAGATAAGCAGCACAAAAGACTTGCAATAATCCTGCCATGAGAAAGTAGTCCTACACATGTGAAACAGATATTATGAAGACTCATAACGCAGCAAAACTATGCAATAATCAGGCGAGGAGAAAAGACGTAAAAGGTATTGGCACGTGGCCTCCAAACCATCCTGCAAAAAATCTCAAGATACCAGAGATCAGGGTACATGAAGGAGAGCAGGGGAGGGAGAACCTGTACCACTAAAGCCCCTAATACTGTAAATGTCTTCAGATTAAAAATAACTCCATTTTAGGAAACTGAAGGACAGTTGATTGAGCTTTAATTAAGGTATTTTCTTCTTTATTTTAATAATTCTCAAAAGCTTATTCAAAACTGTAACTGCTACGCATCTCACATAATTAGAAGATATTTCAGATTTCTTTTTATCACCTGGCTATGCAAAGTTAAGCAGAAGGGAAGAGAAGCATCCTTCACAACATGGAGGGGCCAGACTACCGACGGTTAAGCAGCAAAGATCAGTGGAAAGGCTGAAATCATGAGGAACGTGAAATATTACAAGAAAAATTGGAAAGCAGGGGTTGACCACAACGAACGGTTTTAAACAAGACTAAGGTTGTTGCGTAAGCCAGTTTGTCGCCCACTTTTTCAACATGCATAAAAAACATATTTTAGAAGATGACAGATCTACTGCAGGAAATACAGATACAGACAAAATTAAAAGACCAGATCTCACCACTTGCATGCAGAAAAAGTAAAATACAGTCACACATACACACCTTTTCCAAAAAACAGGAAGGGGGAAAAACCCAACTAGAAAGTTTTGGCCATGCTCTGTGTATATGCCTAGACAGAAAGAATGGTGTTTAAACTATTACTTAGCCTATAGACTTAGGCAACTGGAAAGTAGGTCATTCTGGTCAGGATGGTACAGGAAAGATAAAAAGTTACATTGCTGTCTTGATAAGGAGGCAAACACTCTACAGACAGAACAAAATCTTTATTATGATCTATGACTGAAGAAGATCCTGTTATATTAAAAGAAGTCAATGGACAGAGTGATGTTCCTTAGCTGAGACAGCTCTTTAATACACTATAGTAGAGCCTGGTATTATGAATCTCATGCCTCAGGAACACTTACATTAATAGTGTGAAATGTCAAATCACTATCTGCCAGGTGTGAACCATTAGGTCTCTGTGATTTGGTGCACTCTGATACATCCATTTGATGTAGGGTGCAAATGTAATCAACTTTGATTATGATGTGCTGCTGTGGGCACTTTGGAAAAGGCTGATTTATTTTTAGATGACTGCATCTCTTGAACCATTAGAGCTCTCTTGCTGGAAATCACTTTGTGTAACTAGTATTGGAGGGCCATTGATACATAACCATCATGTGCTATTTCTACATAGGAGGCCTAAAACAGGCAGTATTGATGGGCTTTAATTTTTCTGAGGGCTCCACTGGAATAGCTTTTATAGTTGTACGGGGTGGATAATTTATTAATTTACATAATGCATCTGACCATTTAATGTATCTTAAAAAAGGAAGGGAAATTAATGTAAGATGTTTGGACCAAATGAATTCCTGCATAGATCCACAGATAACAAAGTTTTACTAGCAAATTGCTTGGCTTTATTTTGAAAGGATTTTGCAGCATTTTTAATAGAAACTTAATGCCTTCTTGGTGGATTATATAAGCCAATCTTGCTGCCCAGTAACTAGTTCATTAAAACTCCTGCTAATGGACTCTGCACCAAATTGTGAATAGGACACTGCTCAGGGTGTTGCACAGTGTGCCAAAATTACTCTCTGTCAGCTACTGCAGTCCCCCCAATACAGCTGGAATGCAGTAGAAAATGGCAAGTAGACAGTTTTAAAATCACTATGAGACACCAATCTCTCTGCTTGGATGTAAGCTGCTTATGGCAATGTGGCATCCCACACCCCAGCTTTCAGGGCAGACCTGTTCTTGGAGAAAAAGGTGGTGGAGACACATCGCTATCTGTTCTTTGAGCCCTCCCCTTTTTCCATGCAGCAGAACCACCATAGGTATGAGTGCCATCATGTAGGGAAACAAAAATATTTGTTCTGCGAGTTAAAGGTCACCATAAAATATCTATAGATCTATAAAAATGAGTTCACCAAAACAATATGAGGCTTACTTTCCATCTCGCTGAACTCTTCTATAGCCAGAATTTCAGAAAAAGACATAGAATTATATTAAAACTAGATAAAAGCTCATGTGATTTATGATTCCTGAACCAATAAAGGAATCCATGCTTTCTGCCAAACCAAAGAGAATCATGATGCATGCCCATCTTATCTGAAGATCTTAAAAATTAACGAAGGATTTTTCATCATGAGAAACCTAAGACCTTCTCCTGCAAAGAATGAAGCAGTACTAGAAGAGACTTCAGTAGCATTTTGTACTTCTGTAAAATATTCAGCCCCTCCAGTTTACTCTTGCTGAGCACTAAGATACACTGGGGAAACGACACTGCAAACTCTTATCAGGTGGAAGAAAACAGTCTTTGTGAGGCCTTTCACAGGATAAACTCAGCTGTGTTTGGTAGAATGTGCTATTAGGAAAATTTAAGGTCACTGAAAGCCAAGTCAACAAGCACATTATATTAAAGAAAAAAAAATCATATTAGTACTAAGCAGAAGACTCCAGAAATTGTTTTTATCCTTTTGTTATTGTTTGTGTTTCTTCTACTGTTTACTTATAGTCAGCTTACCTTTGCTACTCTTGCTGTGAGACTAGCCATGGCTTTGTTCAAGGGCTATGATGAAACAGCAAGCTAAAAGAACATTCTCCAAGACCTCCCAGGAGAAGACATGTGGGAACAAAAGCATGGTATGGTCGATCCTCAGAGACAGAAGCTATCCAAAACCATTTTTGTATACTCACTGATACAAATTTCTCTGAGCCTGGTTTGTTCCTCCTATGAGGAAGATGCTGTTGGAATCTGCTTCCTCTTAAGTAGGCACCTGTAGAGAGACTGCTGTTTAACAACTATTTTCCCATTTCTAAACTTTCTTGCCTTTATTGCATCTAGCTCACCTCTCAGGGGATTTCCCTGAATTTCAGGGGGAAAAAGTGATAACAACTTTTTCAACAGGTTTCAGATGTTTAGTCTGCTCATAAGTCTTAAATCTGACTTTTTTAAACCAATTAAATAGCCACCCTCAGGTACTTAGTCTTATTTTGGTTGAGTTATTAATTCCTTCTAGATCAAGTCTGCGTATAGGGTCTTTGAGATTCATTATAAATTTTCTGCTTTTCTTTTTCAGGTCAGCTCATATTTTGTTTAAAGTAATCCCTTGCACTGTTTCAGACAGTGGAAGTAGTTTAGTGTTATAAAAATAAAACTATTTAAACACTTAGTCTGCCCCCTTACAATTCAGTGATCTGTACACCACCAAGAAAGAAGGCTGATCTTCACCCTGTGTTAGGGGTAACCGGTGCCCTAGTCAGCTTCAGTCTAGCTGAGGAAGTAGCCTAATTGGACAGCTGGCACTTCTTGAATAAAATAGTATCCAGCTAACAGCATCATCCTACAGCTTAATGTTCAAAGCTGTTATTCATTTTACTAGTTTCAAAGTACTGGAGGTTCCAAGTTTTCAACCCGATCGTGATTCTTAATATGTTACAGAGATGTAACAAGAGAGGCAGATTGTTTTTTCTTTTTTTTTTTAACACATCAGCATTCACTTCTGCCTAGTGAACCCTTATGCTTTTCTTAGAAAGCTGTAACTGCAAGAATCCTGGGTTTACCTGCTTTGACAGCCAACAAACAGCAGCTTCCTCAAACTAAAAGCACGTTTGCAGCCCAGCATTAACTGTTGCTGCAGCTAGCTGCTTGGTACTCTGTTTCTATGCTAGCCCAATTCCATAGGGCTTGTCCAAAAGAGAAGCTTAATCTGAGATGTAGATCCCTCATATTATTCAGCAATGAAAATAAGGCACATCTACTTAAAGTTAAGGAGCTTAAATCAGAGGCAATACAAATGGCTTGTTGGTTGCCTAACGCTGAGCCAGCGTGGCTCACAGTCCAAGGAACTCAAAGGGGAAGGTCATGGCATGTGTGAGGAGAAGACAGGAGGGCTCCTTTACAGTGCCTCAGTGTAAAAACAGGACTGAAAACACTGGAGAGGGAGGAAAAAGGAGAGAGGGTAAATGCCTTAGCTTTTTGTCCTCCTGAAGTTGTTAAATTTTCATTCTTGCACAACTCTAAATACTGCCCTACTTTAAGCTATTATGCCTTTGAAGAAGAGATGCACCAAAGAAAAAAGAAAAAGCCAAGTGTCCTCCATTGCCACTTCTCTTAAAGTTCAGCATGTCAACATGTAAACTCAGAGGTATTAAAACACTATACCAAACAATCCCCTCTTAAATAAGAAATAATATATATTTAGTAACACAACAACAGTTATCAGCAAATCATACTAAGTAGTGAATAATTTTTGCCATGCAATTTGGGAAATAAGAACTTGCAAATCAAATTAATCATGACCTCATGCTAAAATTTGCTCTGGTTCTCACAAGCAGCACAGATTTCCAGTTGTGTAGCATAAAAAGTTGGCAGGTGATACAGATATTGTAGATAAATCACATCCACAACAGACAATATTGATGTCCCCTTTCTCATCTCAACTAAAAATTTAAACCTTGTTAATTGCTTTGAGTTCTTTCTCCATATTACTAACAAACTGCATTTTTTAGACTAAACTATGCTCAAGTTTGAGCCCTCCTTGACCTAGGTTCTGCCCTATTTCTTGACACAGATGGAAGTCGCTAGCAATCAAGTTAACAGCACTCAACAAGTTATTGCTCATTACTAAAGCCATGGTGCCTGGCAATGCGTCTCTGCATAACCTTCTACTATTAAGAAACAAAATGTTTTACTTAAACATTGCCAACCATCCCCAATTTAGGTTTCTAACTGCACCATGCTAAAAGTCAGTGACACCAGGTTTCTAAAATTAACTGATAAAGAATAGTCAAAATGTACTGCTAGTGGTAATCTGTCCATATGCATAATTCCTAAATCAAGCATATACATTTTTAAAAGACAGGGAGGTACAATTTACTGTTAATAAACAGGTCAGAATCTGGATTTAAGAGAACTCAAGTTATAAATCAGTTCCTGTGAAAGATGCCAATTAACATTCTGCAGAAAACAAGTGAAGTGCTATGAAACCTTCATGTTGTCTTGCACACAGTCAAAAATCCACTGTTTCCCATGTGCAATATTAAGGGCAACATTCAAGGCCCAACATTAAAAGGAAACAGGAATAAGCAGAAAGGACCCTGCTTTCTTTCAACCTTAAGCAGGAAACCAGAGAATTATACCTTTAGTCTGGAAGCTCATGACTTACTGACCCCTGGCACATATTGAAGCCACAGCACCGCAATGCTAAGTTTTCATTTCAAGAGAAAGACAAAGATATGAGAATGCTTACAGTTTGCAGGGCTGAAAAATAAGGAAAACCCCTAGTATTCTTGAAATGGACTGTTGTTATTCACAGTAACACCTGCATGCCTCAGTTGAGATCAGCTGGCTACATGTGGCAGCCAGCCCATTTTGAGTAGACAGTATTATGATCTCCGTTTTGCAAGTGCAGGACCAAGCCAAGAGGAGATTAAAATTAAATAAAAATAAAAAAAATCTGTTGTCTGGCACATAGAAAGTACATGGATGAGGTGGCACTGAGCTCAGATGGGAAGAGGCAAAGTGCTGCTTTAAGTTTCAGACTGCAGAAATATTTGGCAGTGTGGCTGTTCAGGGTACAGAAATGAGATGGGGTGAGAAAAACTGTATAGTTTTCATTAAAATCAATATGAAAACAGATGGCATTCGTGCAGTTTGTTTGTTTGGGAGAGAATTTCTAGGAGAGAATTTCCAGGAGTAGAATCACAAAATTGGGATAGGAAAGGAACCCAGGAAGTCTGACCCAGTTCCAAAGTTTCAGAACTTCTCAGAGGGAGGTGTAGGATCATGCCATATTCTCCAGCAGGTAGAAAATGAATCTGAACTCAGGCTTTTGACCTCACCGATGACTCACAGTGCTCACTACAGTATCCCCTTATTGAATAATGAGTTTGAGGGCACTGTTCCATTTTTCTCCTTTTAGAGCACTTCCATAATGGAATAAAATATATATATTAAAAAATTATTGATGGGAAAAAAAAGAGGGCCAGAATAACTTCTTTAGTTGACGATTTAACATTAATGTGGGAAGTGAGATTCTTGGGCTGAACTATTTTTACAAAATAGAAGAGCACAGCTAGAGAGATTTCCAGTAACACGTCTCAGTGCGTCCTGTAGCTTGGTAGCTCATATTATTACTGGCATTTTTTTCTTTTCTTTTTTTTTTTTATTGCTTATTGCTTACTTTATATTAAAAGGATTTCTTTTAAAGGGGAAATCAAATTAAACAATTGTCAATCTAAGAAAGTAAAGTGAGCGATACTAAGGCAGAACAATTAAAATACCTGATCTGGCTCTTAACTTTTGGATTCCTTGTGCCCCAACAGCAGGCCACAAAGGAAGAGGAAAAAGAAAGGTTGAGGCCAGATATGGGAAGGAAAGGTATCAACTGTAATATTGTTATTATGTTACTGAAAAACTGAAATTTAGTTTAACAAAAATAGATTTTTCTTCATCAAGGCTTTTCCTTCTTTATATGCACTCAAGTGATGCACCTGGACAACTATTTAGCCCTTTCCCTGTACTGCAGATAAACAGCTCAAAGAAATACTTTGGATACAACAAAGTACAAAGACCTGCTGAGTGATACAAAACAATCACACTGAAAAGCATAAACATAATAAACAAAGTCAGGTCACAGCAACAACACAAAAGGCCATGACTAGGAAAAAAGCATAGGAAATGCTTCTATGATAGAAGGACGTTACTGATGGTGCTTTCCTAATGGGTCTGTTCAACACATCTGATATTGCAAACTTTGCATACGGTACAGCATTTATTTGGGTTAGCCAAGTCTTAAGGAACTTATAAAGAACTGCAGTCTTTCACAATACTGAGTATTGCTGCTGTCCTCAATGCACTTGGAGTGTAGGTGTCCAATCCCAGCAGTTTGGAAGGAGCTTTAAAATCACCTGGTTCAGCCCCACACATGTATCACTTCCCTATGTTAGATTGCGGTTTGCGTGATGTAACACTACCGCAAATATTTAAAGATTGAAATGCTAAGAATTCAGATGGTTTCTAGAATAGCATATGGGGGGGGACACAAAAATATCTGGGATACTTGTCTAAGCATCAGCTTGCAAGTTTTGTAGCCTGCCTTTTTCCTTTATTTATTTTATTGTTTTTCTTTCCTTCTTCTCCCGTGTTGCCACCAATAAAACAGGGCTAGGGTCTATAAAATTAATGCATATGACCTCTTTGTTGGGAAATGCTTCAAGACGGCAGTGGTGGGAGGGGAAGGAAAAAGGAGAAGTTCCCCCTCAGGCTGAGGAATACCCAGCTCCTAATTAAATAACCAAATGTCACTTGAACAGAAGCGCAGTGCAGTAATGCTGGTCCCACCCTGTTGTCCAGAGTCACTGAAACTGCATAGGGCATGCAGATTTAAACGTTCATTCCCTCTGAAGTCTGAGCATGGGGAGAGAGGAGGCAGGACCCACAGAGAGCTTTTGACAGTATTAATAAGAAAGATTCGGTCAACATGAGATTCATCTTTCACTCAAGAATTTTGCTGCATGTCCGCAACTCTATTCAATATCAAAATCAAATAATCTCTGGGACTGATTTACCCAAATCTCACTCTGGGGCAGTTCAGAATGGTTTTGCGCTATACCAGGTAATTTCATGCGCAGACATGTACATATACAGACCCTTAACATGAAGTTCCCCCAGTGTCATGCTTGGAACTAGGTTTAAATGCTCTACTAGAGCAAGGCTAGATTACCAAGCATTTTATGAGATAATTCAGTGTACAAGCAACATACAAAAGAAGACTTATCTGAACATCACATCAACCAGTCTAAATATTTGGTTCAGAGTTCATAAGCTCCTGACAGCGGAGTTATGGTCCTTGTTTAGTATACTTTTGTACATTATAAAGGACCATTAACAGTTACAGTGCTATATAAATGATAAATGATGACACAGAACACTAACTGCCCATATTTATGCCAACATATTTAGTCAGGATGAACAAGAATGATAACTTTAAAAAAAAAATCGCTGAATATATGTAATTATAATGAGCTATTCACAATCAAAAACATGTCCTTATTAAATTCTGTCAACTAAACCCATATTTATTTTTCCCCCTTAGAAAAATATTTACAGTTCTTGACAGTTAAGTCCCCATTTATAGATTATCAAGCTGTGTGACCACTCCAAAGCCTGTAGTTAAATATGAGGAGCAGAATTCTACACAGAAATATTTGGCAGTTCCAGTGAACACACAAATATAAGGTGGATATGAAAACAAGATAGTTGCTTTTCCTTTTCTACCCTTCACAGTCTGGGATTCAGAACATGCACAGAAAAGATGAGAGCGTGATTTAAGCACAAGACAGAAATCCCACTTTTTCCCATCATCTGCCAAGGAATTTTCATTCAGCTTAGAACAAGCCACTTAATGAGAAAATGGAAGTAACACTATTCCCCTACTTGTTTGTTTGTTTGTTTGTTCTGTTTAATTTACTGAAAATATGAGGCACTCTGCCCACACCATAGAAATATCAATAAATTATACACTGGGAATTCATTCTACCATTACTAGTTTCCATTTTTTCCGTAATCTCTTAATGCCACCACTACAGATGTGATAATGAAAAGTGAAAAGGGACAGAGCCCAGCTAAAAGGGAAGCTGTGATAAAACACAGCAGCTGCAAAGGTGAACACGGTGGTCTAGCTGGTACAGATGACATTATTAATTTACTAAAAGAACAGAATTTAGAATGGAAATAAGGACTCATCTATCATCCTTGCATCATTCACCAGCTGCATGTTACCCTAAATGGTGGGTTGCTAATTTTAGTTAATTTTTGTAAGGCATCTGCCCAGAAGGGCTCAGCTCAATGACAGCACCTGGTTTTCAGCGAGGGTCTCTTTTTTAATCAGGTTTGCCAGCTAGTTTAAATTGAGGCACAAGGAGGTCAAGTGACGGTACCAAGAGCAGGCTGTAAAGTAGCAGCTCTGTGTGAACATGAGGCCAAGACCTCCCTGGCTAGCTGAGTTCAGTCCAACCTTCACTTGCCCCAAAGCATTTTCTGGGTGGCAGAGGGAGCTCATGTATTCCTTTCCCGGTTATTATGTAAAATCTCAACAGAGCTATTTTGCATGCTTGACGGTATGCTGAGCTGTGGCTTAAGAATGAGTGATAATCAAAACAATTGCTGAAAAGTGAGATCATCCCTGCTCCTGTACTCATAGTTCACCATTCTCTGCACTGGAGTAGATGAGAAATATTCTGACCTTCCATGGTTCAGACACTCATCTTCCTTGATTCCCACACTCGTCTTCCTTGATTCCCACAAAGAAAAAAAATAATTGCCAGAAGTAGCATTTCATAGGCTAAAACCCTTTGTTGTTTTAGACATACTGTTAACACTAATGTAGTTGTCCAATAATTTTTTAATCTGCTGCTGCTTTATGAGGCAGTGTACATGGTAGGATTCCTAGTCAGGCAAAGACTTGCCCTAGCCTTGTTAGATTTTTTAATTATGCGGAGTGCCCCAAAGCAGACTGAAAGGCTTTTAAAATCAGATATAGCTTGGTTCTATTGAAATTAAACTCAGGATATGTCATTCTTTAAGTACAAACTTGAAGTGACTACTTGAAACCACAACAAAATGAAGGCATTTACAAACAATTGTTTTCCTGCCCACTGGGTCCTTGCAGATACACGCCTGCTTTCAGGCTTGATTTCAGTTGACTTACCAACTTTGTGAGCAGCAAAACCCATCCACATTCTTAGACAGTTTCTTCTGTCTCTTTTGAGATCTGGTTATCTGCTTCTTAAATGAACAGGACACTTCCAACTCAGCAGCCTTTGCCATTTCCCCCAGAATATTAAAAATACTCCAAACCAATCTCCCTCCAAAAAGGGCTCACCTACCCCACTTACCATAAAGGCAAAAAGCACAGGTATTACCAATCCACCTGAGACTCTTTCCTCGTGGGCTCCTAAAGAGACACATAGTGTTTGATTCTACTACTGCTTGAAAATATTTGCAATTCTAATTTACATTTCTAAGAGTAATAAAAAATATTCATATGCAGATTGATTCGGGCATTTGTTCTTAGTCTATTTGTGATAAGAGTGGATTTATCTATGCCGTTAATTATTCATTTTGTATCTATATGACTTTGTGGAGATGTATATCTCGTGTAGAAAACCTAACATTAACTTTACATGAACCTTAATTACATCTTGAAGATAAACATTACTTATTTTCATTTTTCAAATATGCTTTAGCTACACTTCAGCATATTTAAAGTCCCACTATTAACAGAACTGATCTGAAAGTACATTGGAAGAAGGATTATATTTTATTAATATAATAAAAATGCATATTTATAGGAGAATACATTATAAAGTGCAACTCAATTGCATCTAAATAATACCCATAATACATCTGGCCGTGTTTGGCTTTCCTGGGCAGAGTTCAAAACATTCTGTCACTCTGGCAAAGTGACTGACTGATCATTTTTATATACCTTATCTTCTACGACAGTACACTTCTAATAATTCAAAATTCAGAAACTAGTCTTTGGCAGCGCTTCAATGTCTACTGCTAAATATTCAGCACCGACACAAAAAAAATGAATGGTAGTTTAGAGGTAACTTGTGCTTAATGGCTACTTTTGTTGCATTCGAAACACTACTCTTTCTCCCCCTCCCCCCTGTTAAATAAGTACTCTGATTACTGTACTAAAAAAGGCAAATGTGCAATGGCATTGTACTACACATCAAATCAAACCCCTACAAACCCTAGCTGCCTTATTAAAAAATAAATAAATAAATAAAAATTGTGCCAGAAAAACCTTGGGAAAAAATTCTCAGCTACTGGCGTTATCAAGTACATTTGAAATAAGTAAATCTTTCCATGATACTTCACTCATCTGAGTCCTTTTTGAAGACTTAGCTGGTTCCAAAACTAATTCATTTGTTTTATTTAATGCTTTTTACATGCTCGAAGACTGAGGAGACTTTGATAACTGAAAACAGGCTGATACGTATTTAAAATATTTGAAACAGTACATGGCAGATCAAGTGCCATGGTGTGATAAAAGGCTTCGGTGTTTTCTCTTTAGGACTCTTGAGCACAAGTTTGCTCAAAGCACCCCCTTCTGGTAGAAATCCGTAAATTGGGTGCAGAGTCAGTAAAAATTAACGTTAATTTGCAGTTTATTTATATACGCAGAATCTGATTGTAATGCTCTTTGGCAGGCAGGCTCAGCTTCCTCTAAATTCTCAAAACTGTAGGGAAAATGTAGATGTGATGAGATGTGCATATATGATTATCAGATGGGTTTCAGATATTTTTGATCTTTTTCTTGTTGATAGTATCTTGCATGAATATAAACCTTGTAAAAAAAAGCAATAAAGATTATATTTCACAACAATTGTAACTACTCATACTTTAAAAAAATATTGGGCCTTTTTTCTAGGAAATCTATCTCACTGAAAGAAGAAAATTATTTTGCTTGTATTTAAAACACATTTTTCAGTGAAATTTAGATTGTTGACATCTTCCTAAAGCATTTCTTCTGTAGAGATAGAAGCAGTATGTTGCCTAATTTACCCTAAAGATGAAAATGTTGTGCAGTCTCTACACTAATGACTAATATGATTAGGTTGTAATGAGCATTCCTACTACCCAATTCCTACTACTTAAAAAGAATCTTTACTTTGATTCTGACCTTACAGCTTTTACAGTAATTTTAAATAATTGCCAAAGCTCTTACTGTTTTTTTTAATGGAAACCTATTTTTGTGTTTTTCAAAAAACAGCTACTTATACTGCAGGGGCTATTTGCATTTGTGGTAACTATTTCCACGTGCATGTTGTCTGTTGCATTAAAAATGCAGAAGAAAGATGAGAAAGCAGAAGATCCTAATTCAGCTTCTAGTGAATTCTGCAAGAGTAGGAAAGAGCCTGGTGAATATTTTCTTTCTTATGTCTCTTCATGGAAGTCTTCAACAACAGAGAAAAAAAGAGCCATACAAACCACCGCTACTACCTACAGTGCCAATCAGCAAAAAAGCGGAGAAATGGGTCTGGGTGATAGTGCCCACCCTTCCTGACCCCACCAGGCAGAGCTCAGAAAATATAAAAAACTGCTTCTCTGGAGGAATTGTGCTTGATTATTCCAGAATTATCATTCTTCTCTGAACTATGGCATGATTCTCTCTCACCTTTTTCACCACAAGCACACCTCATGCAAGATACTTAGGTGGCAACTGATACCCACAAGACTTACATGTTATTAAGTGAAAACAAACCAAGGCATAGCCAGTCAGATTAATCAAATGATGAGGGAGGTTAAGACATATAGCAATAAAGTCTCCCTATTGACTTCGTATCTGGAAATGTTAGTGAGGCTGCTTTGGGAGGCAGCCCATATATATATATGTATATATAACTACAACTTCTAGTGTCAAATGCCACCTTTCTAGCCAAGTCAGCCGATGAAAAGAAGGTTAAACAACTCCTAGACTGACTTTAAGTATCTGATAGCAATTAAAGCATCTGCCCAAATTGCAGGAGACTAAGTAACAGATAGCTTTGTTCTTTACCATTGAGGTAGACCTCTTGAAATACAGCAATACAGTTCAAAGTAGTACATCATTATATATTTAATTTGCAAAGAACACAAGTCAATAAAAATGAAAGTGTAGTCAGCCATAAGCCTGCTCCACCCGAGCTAGTAATACGTACACATCAAACTGTTTAACTTGGGGTATCTGTATTGCTCTTAGATACTAAATTATGCACCTTTTTAGTTAAGAAAGACAAGTATGAAAATGCTGAAACGGAGATGTCCCTCCACTAACAAAAATGAGCCCGACGTGTGGCCGAAAGATTAGCCAGAGCATTTTTTAGTCCAGCAATCAATTGAAATGGGACTTGCTGAGAGGAGAGTTTCCTTGAGTGCAGATGTTAGGTAAAATGGGATACTGCCACTGTCCGCCTGAAGAACAAGCTGTCTTCTACAGCCAATCATCATTGCATTTTGGGGGTAATATCAAGAGGTTCTGGTTTTTTTCACCTCAAAATAATTGAATCTCCAATCAGAATCTCTGCAAAAAGCCCTCTTCAAAGCTAGTGACTTCTTTCTGAAGTCACGAGTATCAGTCAGAGATGTTTCATTAAGATACTTTATGAAAATAAAACCCCTGACTTTTTTCCTGGAAAGTCTCTCCAAAATATTCTAAGATGTGAACCCCTTGATTCCTTTAATTTAAATTAAAAACAAAGATGATTCTAGCTTCTTCTGGTCAATCAGATTCCCAAAATCAACCTAAATGGTTTTGAAATTCATAACTAGCGCATATTTGGAAGCAAAATCTTTAGAAAACCACTCAAAACCACAACAAGACAGTATTTTATTCCAAAAAACTCTCTCCTTTTTTAATATTTCAAAACCAAGGTCTATCCAAAGTTCTACTTTTAAACAAGATTTTTTATATGCAACTTCTGGTTAAAGTTTAGCATTATCAGAATAAAGAATGTTGTATTTTTACCTAAAAGTTTTGCCTGCCAGCAATACTCATATCTACATGTCACGCACAGGCCTCTTACCAAATTTATTATATGAGTAAGCCAACCTTATCAGCAGCAGCATCTGACAATGCCAACGTATAGTTTTGTATCTGCAGGTTCTCTTTCTCTTTGATGAAGTGTAATACCATTGTGCTGGTAGAGAGACCATTTTCAGTTCATTCCATGCCATACAACTGTCTATGCTTTTTGGAAAAAGTAACATTTATGCTCCTCGTTCTTTATGCATAATACTCTTAAGTCTGTTAAAACCATATGCACTTATTAATTTTAAAAAAATACAAAAGTGTCCATACTTTTGGCAGTATGGATATGAATGCTGGCAAAAGTATCTATAAAAAATGCTTTATGAATGAGGGAACTGAAATTATCCTGTCCATAAACCTGTAGGTGTTTATCCCCTGTAGGGATCTCGAACAGGGGGGCCTTAACAATAGCAGTATTTTATGGTTTGTAATTCAAAAACATTTTGACAAGCATTATACCTTTAAAAAGGATAAACTAAGGTGGATTTGATGACCAGCGTTGTTTCCGTTGCATGTATTAGCAAAGTGGGAATCACAGCCTGTGCCCCAGCTTCTTCTCTGAGACAGCAGAAGTTTAACAGTGCTGCAAGAGGTGAAAAACCCGTCTGGCGGGGAACCAGCCTGTGCAATTTGACAGAGCTCTGCAAAGCCATCAGTGAAGGCATGCGGAGTAGAGCATCAAGGTTATGGCAATGCCTGCTTTCTAGAAAGAATCTGTCTCAGCAGTCCTGCATTTCAACACGTGCCTGGAACTGCATTTCATGAACATGAACAGCCAAGTATTATGGTACCAAAGGATCCACTCAGGAAATGCATGAAGGTTGACGCAATCAAAGTCCAGAGCAGGGAAAAAAGTACACAACCACCATTTTAATCTGCTTTGAACCTGGCAAAATTATTATGGAGCTTACTGGTTATTTACAAGGCTGTGTGAAGGACACATAGACAGGACCCATTCTGGAGCCTTCTGAGGTTAGGGGGAGACATTTCTTAATTTCAGCAAGTTTTGGATGAGACGCTTGGTTTCCTTGTGCTGCTGATACATTCACCAACTACGGATATTCTCCAATGCGTCTCTGGACTGGCAGAGAGGAAAATGCCCTGTAGTGTTTATCATGAAACTAATAGGAATGCTGCTGTAGAATAAATGCAGAATTTCTTAACTGTGAGAAACTGCTATTGAAACTGCACAGATGTAATTTGTCAGCTAGTAACATGGAGGCTTACGTGCATTAAAAGAAATATTTAAACCCAATAAGAATAAAGTACCTTAAAAGAGAAATTTGCTTCAGAAATATCTCAAATCCTACCATTCTTCTCCATTTGCTCTAAAAACCTAGTCACCTTGAGGGTCTCCAAAGAGAATGTAATCAGATAAATGTGGAAATCCACACTGAAGGGCAAACAGTCTGCTTGCAAGGAGCTATTATGTACCAAGATGTTTTAAAGTTGTTGTTTTTGGAGAGAAAAGAATGTTTTCTACAGGCTGTGTTCAGTACAGCATCAATAGAAGTATCTGATGATGACATTTGCATTAGACTTTCTTCTATATGTAAATGTAATCAAGCTGCATTGTATAGGGCTAGATTATTGTTAATTAGCATTTGCTGAACATTTTTCTAATACATCATCTCAAGTGAACTTTAAAGATTATGAAGTTATTCGACATTTTTTAGCTGACTGAACTCAACCAAGGAATAACTTCATGTGTAGTAAATACACTCAAAGTAATAATTAGCAATAAAATATCTAAAAAATCTTGCGCTTTCATAAGGTAGCCTATCACAGTATAAATGTTTAGTAAACAGAAATACTGAAACCAAATGTTACTGCTGAACGAAGTTTCCATATTTTCAAACAGTAAAATCCATCTAACAGGTCTGAATTTGAGCAGTTGGCTCTTTTACTCATTGCTAGTGAGCATTTTCGGAAGGAACGTCGGCATTCAAACACAATGCTTTCACTTCCATGTATGAAAAGTAATTTTTCCTTTTGAAACATGCCCTAGCATCTATTGTTATAATCTTAGAGGTGCTTGCTGCAATGTGGTGAACGTAGGGGACAGACACCGATATAGGAATCCATGTTTCTGCTTTCTCATTTTTGCCACTGATCTGCTCTGCAGCTTGTATAAATCAGGTCACATCTGTGATAGTTTCTCCCACAACCTTTTTCTTAAAGCGTTCCTTTAAAAGCTCAGTGGGTGTACAGGGTGGAGCAGGATGGGCTAGAGATGAGCTCAGCTCCTATTTATGTCTCCTTCGTTACCTGGCAGGCCTGTCTGCCTCAATGGGACAGGCACACGCACGCGTTGCCACAGTCCTCGAAAGCCAGTGAGAGCAGAAGGAGACGCAGAGCAAAGCAAGTTACAGCTTATGTCCTGTAACTGCTGTTCTCCTCGGGTGAGGAAGTTATTTCCAGCACCATGAACTTTACGGGTGGATGGCGTCTGGAGGAAGTGCTGTACCACTGGTGCTAACCCTAGAACAATTTATTTTATCCTTTTTTTTGAGGTGTCAAGATTTCATTTTGCTAATTTTGTTCCTGCTAAGAAGCTTGGAGCTGACCTTGAACTTTGCTATGAGAAAAACAATGCACAGGTAAACCAAAACCAAGGCATGCTAGCGCAGGAGGGACATTTTTCTTCCCCTTCATTTTTACAGAATAGGAAAACAGGGGATTTGGGTTACTGAATATGTGCCACAGTAAGATATGTATCAAGTACACAATAATTATGACGATAAATATAACAAAAATGCATATGTCAGCTTAGATTCCCAATCAGTAAAGTTTGGAAGTATATATAAATTGAAGCATCGATATGATCCCACTGACATAATATACTTGATTAACTATCAGGTTGAGCCGGGGTCACAAACAGCTCATAAATTTAGTACAGGAATTTTTGCTGAAACAAAGAACTTCAAGTAAGCATTACACATTATTTATGGAAAGGGAATTCTAAATTCAGATTTAGAAATCTGTGCAGAGGAAGCTGCTGAGAAACAAATAAATCTTTAAATAAGAGAACAGAAAGATATGACGTAAATTATCCAATTTCAAATATTAAGTAATTACGAAAAACTATGAATTACGAAAACCTATGAATAGCTACCAGTGGAGAAGTGTTTCTAACAGTGTTCAGCAAACGATTTTTCTTCAATAATCTAGGTTTCACAGTACTCTCCTCACTTTCCTTCCAGAGACCAGAGAGATGAAGAGATGAAATATGTTGAATAAGTTATTAGAATTCAATTAGTTTACTAGGCATAGTAGTTAGCAATGTAACCAATTTGTTAAGCAGATAAAAACAAACTGTTGCTGAGTTTTTGAGTTTTCTGTTTTTCTTTTTTTTTCTTAATACTTAATCCTTCTTTTTTTTTCCCCCAATTGCCGATGCCAGCTATTCTAATTTCATAACCACAAGAACTTTAATAGCTTTGTCTTACTGACTTGCTGCTAGGGGGTTTTGTTGGTTTGTTTAATTGTTTTTTCTCCTAGGTCTGGTTTGCTAAGAAATCATTGTCTTGTCTGTCTTGGGCAACATTGTCATGCATTAGTAATCATCATCATCACTAGCAATCATCTTCATTTTTTTTTTTCATTTATTTTTCCTGGAATCAGAGAGGAAAAGTTGGGTTTTTTTCAAACCTCTCTCCCTCCCCCAAAATAAAAAAAGGGCAAAATTTTGCGTTACCTCTATAAATTACATAGATTCCCTATTACATTCCTATATTCTTTCCTCAAAACAACTGTTTTCCTATAGAAATGCATTGTTCACGCTCTGTTTTAGAACCAGCACAAGGTGTACAAAACCACTACTCCTCTAATTTTGGAGGCATTGATCTTTATCTACCAGTACTGGAGCAGGCACATCTGTCCTACGTGCTTGTCCTGGTTTCCCTGGCTGAAAGGTTAGATGAAGTTGTGGTGTATTATATGACACATCGCAATCTCAGAATCTCTTTTGCCCTCAAGTGCATGGAGTTTTGGTGTTATTCAGCTCCCCGTGACACATCAAAGATGATGCCAGCCGTAAACCCTCACAGCCTTTCACATGACCTAAGGCAGCCTGCCTATGGAAGGAAGAACTGTGCCTAAGGGCAGCTTAGAGAAAAGACATATCCCCTCTTCCCTAAAACAGGGAATGTATGTGAATTTGAAACGGTCGAGAATTTTGCAACTAAACAGGCTTTCATTGGGAAATGCTGATTTGTTGTCAGGAATGAATTAAGAGGATATATGTACAAGAAGTACACTGTTTCTCAGAAAATCTTTGTCAGAAGAGGTTTCGAGACAAGGAGGGAATTTTTGGTCAAAGGTATTTGCTAGGTCCTAACTATTAGGTAAGAGATGAGGCATTCAACTCACATTTGCAGAAGTGTTGAATCTCCTGCAGATTGATAGCTGTCCTACTCACCTTGTTACGGAGTCAGATGTTCTAGGTCCCATTCTGGGTTCGTGAAGTTATAATTTGTTATTCAAACAGCATTATAAAGACAGCTTGACTCTGTAGACAGATGACTAAAGTGTCTGCCTCAGAAGAGATCCAGTCTTAAGTCTTTTTTCTGAGTACAAGCACAACAAAGATTTAGTATCCCAGATGAGTGTTGTAACCAGTAAGCTGTCATTTATTCCTGCCTAAAAATCTCACATTTTTCAAACTTTTTTTTGCCCTCAAAAAATTCTGAAGCCATCAATACTTCCCAGAACATAATGTTTGATTTCTAGTAAGCCCTGATGGAAATCATTGCCTCACGGCTCATATCATCTAGGCTGGAGATTGTTTAGGGAAGAGCAAAATGCACTTTGAAGAGGGGTCTTCAAAAGGGCACAGGGCTTTTATTTCTATTTTTCTGGCTGGCAGAACCGACTACTAAGTTGCAGCTGCCTTTCCATTGAAATCATACTAGATCTCATGGCGTGCAAAAACACCTCCCAAGTGTCCCTGCTTTCCGCTTTCATTATCAGTTCCTGCCTCCCAGCTGTCCCTGCTCCTATCGTTACTCTGTCCCACCAAGACTTCTCTCTTGTCATGGGAAACTATTGTTATATGTCCTTTCTATACTGGACCTTGCCTCACCTCTCCAGTTTAAAAAGTTACTCTGCTACCCGTCTGAGATGGATCAAAAGCGCAAACCAGAAGCACTTCAAAGACTGAAGTTTTCTATGGAATTTTTTATACATTACCCCTGAAACATTCTGTGAAGAAAATTATCTTCTTTCACTTTTCCAGTCGCCTGCCTTTGCCTATTTGCAGAATGTTTTGTAACCCTTCCACAGCACAGAAAGACTGTCAGCTAATGATGTGCTTCTTTCTGGTATTGGCGGCAGTGGGATAAAAGAGACCAAGTTCAACCTAAAAGCTTACAGTAAAAATTGAGTTTATTAAATGTATATTTAACCCTTCTGTCTCAGTTCTGTTTTCAGCCATCCATGCAGAAGAATTCCTTTTCTCCATAAAAGGCCCTACCTTAGTAAGCCAATGTGTATAAGGTCTTAAGTAAAAGTTTCAAAGTGTCAGCAACTTCCTTGCATTAGGCAATATCAGAATTTCATTTCATAGTCATGCAGGGACAACTAACAATTGATGGCAAGTTTTAAGAAACTATTACAACACGGTTTAATTATTCAAATAATAATGACTGCAGAAGCAGTATTCTTCACAGGCTTTCCTCTCCTCTAATTTAAGGGCAATTTCTGAACCTAAGTGGAAACTGAGCTCTTGTACTCTATTGTGTTAGCTCTTGCTTTTGTAAGCATTTCTGTATTATTTCTGGTAAAAACTGAATCTCTTCTTATAGCTTCTTCAGCTATGAAGTACATGCTTTGCATGTCTTCTCCAGTTATCCTCCTTCTACAGTACCTTCTGTTCCAGTTTTTTGTTAAGAATGAAGAGGAAATTTCTAAACATAAAGACAAAGACAGCTAAGGTTTGCAGTAGATTTCCTGAAGACACCCCATAACATTTATTACTGAAAGTTTTAAGAAAAAGGTTTTAATAATGTATCAGTAATGATGCAGTCCTGGTGCAGGTGGATAGAACAGCTGGCTTCATGAAGTCAGTCAGTCCTAATTTTTAAACTGTTTTCTTTCAGCAAGATCTGAACATGCATTATATGCATGGACGTATGTTTGCCATACGTCCCTATCCCCTGTATGTCCCAACAGGTGAAATAAGTGACTTCAAAGACTCATATCTCCCTTTTGTGCGCTTTGTTTTATCCCTCTGCTTTTGCAAAATCCATTAGACCTAAACTTTTTTCCCTACATCAACACTACTTCGTTGTCTTTTATTGCATATTTTTGTTTGTCCTTTCTCTATAAAGTTAACTATTATCACCACTTACACATTAGCAGATTTGTCTTGAGAATTCATTTTATACCTGCCTTCTGACTGCTAGGTTTGCATCCCTCACTTTTTTAAGCATACTTTTATTGTGGTCCTTCTTTCTTTGTATCTGTCCATCTAGCTAGAATTTGCCTTTTATTTCTTCTTTTCTCTAAGTAACTGTAGTTTCCTTGAGCATTCCACAACACAGCTGAGCACATATTTAGTTTTCAACAGACACTTAAATGTCCTTGAGTTCAGTCAATATAAACAAACACTCAACCTCGATTAAACAGAAATGATCTTGAACAATAGTTTAAGATTGAGCATGTCTATAAGCATTGTGAAAAATCTGAACCATAGGATTTAACTCTTACTTTTCCATAAAGACTTGGATTAAAACTTGATGCACTGAGCTCGAAATACAATGGTACAATATTTTGTAGGATGCTAGTCACACCTCTAACCATAATTATCTAATGCCATTGTTCAGGTGCATCCACCTTGGACTTAAAGACAAATGACACCTAGTGGAGACCTCCTCTTCTGTAGCAGCAGTTGGATGTCTGCATGCATCTAAAGTGGCAGTAGACACTTTTTTTCTAGGCAGTTTCACCTACAGCACCTTTAGTTCTACCTGTTTACAAAGTGTTTACCAAGTGTATTTCAACACCTCTATCACTGTCCTGATAAAAAAAAGCCAAGAAGTAGAGTCCTGCCTCTAGTTTCAAGCACCTTCAAAAGTCAGGAAGGTCTCAACTGTAGTATTGATTTAGGCCAATACCTAGGTCAGAAGCACTGTATCCTACATTCATTTATTAAATCAAAATGCATCCTTTATTTGTCTTCTAATACAAGTAACCACGCCAAAGTGATACAAAGATGCCTGTAACCTTGTCTGAATTCAACAGCATCTGTCATTATGGAACTACACAGATAATACCAAAAAGCAAGCATATTGCTTCCCCAGAATAAAATTCATTGCTCCATTTTGCCCAGTAGTACTTTTCCCCCTGTCCCTTACACAGGAGCGTGTTCCAGATGGCCCACACTTGTCTGTGCTGAAGCAAAGAGATGACAAAACAGAAAAGACATGGGTCTACCAGAAGATCCCGAACCATATTCCTACGAAAATATCTCAGCTATGAAAATGTCTCAATCAATCTTGAACACTTTTTCAATTAAAGTGAAAGTAAAGTTCTCTCTACTTTTCTGGGCTGAAGGCTTCGCTTTAGTGCGTGATATAATCAAATTGCTACTTGACAACTACCGTATGTAAAGAAGTTGGGACGTGCCAATTACAGAATAAGAGTTCTTTTTACTGATTTTGTTTAATCAGTTATAATCTGAATCCATATAGTGGATTCTGGAGCAGAGCATGGATGTGAAATCTATACTAAATTGAGAATTCAGAATTACTTTGGAATAACTATTTCAGTACTTTTCTAAGAGCAGCCAAACCTCTGCATTTTTACATTTCTAAAATACCTATAGAAGTATTCACATTCCTGGAAAAAATCCTTTCGGGCAAAAGTTCTATGGTTCAGAAAATTTGAATAAAAAAATAAATTTGAAGTCACACAAATATGAAATCTTTACCCGGCTTAAATTAAAAATATTGCTTAGAATGGATTTATGGTAAAGTCATCGTATAAAATAATACTTGGTTTTCTTTTTGGATAATACAAGTATTTTTTACTATTTTAGTGTTAAATAATCTTCCATTGCTTTCCTCTATGTTAGAATCAATTCAGTAGGACATTAGAAAACATTAGTGTGCCTTTTAGATGGTATTGAAGAAGTAATAAACTTAGTGAGGTTATGTATGCCTAAATTGTATCCAGTTACAAAAATGAATGTTACAGAACGTGGTCATATATACGCAGAAATTTCAGCATACTCTTTTTGCAAATTCAGAATTTTATTGGGCAATATGCTTTTAAGCACACATTTTCTTAAATTCCTGCTCTCAGTTACATCCTTTCTGCGTGAAAAACTCCATTTCACTGCTGTCAGAAAGGTAATTGTGTCTCTTACAGCCTAAGGGGTCTACTCTCTTCTCCCTGCACTGATATAGCTCTCATCCACATGAATGAAAATTATGCACACACAGGGTGAGAAGCATCGAACTTTTTTTTTAACAAGCCATGGTACATAAGTATTCCTCCTCCTGCCCCCCTCACAGGCTAAAGGGAGCTTCCACATGTCCTCCTTTCACCTGTAGAACCACAATGGCCTTTGCTCTCACAATGTGGGCAGGGTTTGGTTTTGGTTTTCTTTTAATTATCTATTATGCACTTAATATAGAACGAAGGTGAATAAGCCATTGCTGAGATGGTCTGCTACCACCCCTATTATCTCATAGAATCTGAGATAATCTTTGCTGAAATGTACAAGTTTAACCACTTCTATTCCATTTAGATTTCAGGAAAAGGAAGTAAAGCATGTATTTCTGTCCAAAAGAGAAAACAGTTGAAAAGGTAAAAGTATCTTCATGTTAATCTGAGCGCAGGGCTGACTTGGAAATTGTGTAAATGTAAAAAGGACAAGAACTGTTGCAAACAAAACACATACGTACATCCCTGTTGTTTAGCTTAGTTAGTGCTCAGGAAAGCACGGCACTTTTACGGAACTGTAAAGAAACAGAATGTCATAAAAGCAACCTAATTTGTCATCCATTTCTCCTACTGGAAAAAACCAACCACCCAACAATAGTACTAACAGGGAGTAATATGTAACAGTAATTACAGTCATACCCAAGGTATCTTGATTTCATCCACACAGATTAACTGTAGTTTGGATCTGAGCCAAGAATATGAATGGTAGTTTACAGATTATCTCTGAATGGAGATGCTTCTGCCAAGCAGTTCCAAAAGAAAGCTACAGAAACCCAGTGTAAAGCAGAAAATGATAGACTACAAAAATCACAGCGAGATGCAGCTCAGCATACCTTCTAGTGATCTTAATTGTGGGAATCCAAATTGTATTACACAAAATAGTTTTTGTTGTCTTTTTGACTCCATAGACTGAAATGCATCTGACAATAAACCTAGAATCTTACCTTTTGTAAACAATATTTATGTAAGATCTAATATAGTTTGCATTTTCTGACTCTAGACACTGTCAAAAAATAAATGTAGGCAAGTAAACAATTGTATGGGGGGACAAAAAGCAACAAAAATGGACTTCTACTTTTTGTAATAGAACAAATAGCAAGTTATTGTTGACTTAATGATTAATCAAATCAACTACTCAGCATTCACAGCTATTTTTCAGTATCCTAACACCCCCGTTTTTGAAGAAAATGGGCTAGTTGGCCATCTTTCTTGCTTTGTTTTTTTAATATAAATTTCCATGATTTAAAGTTTAAATTTCAATGATTCAAAGTCATTAACACTTTTTAGCCTCAATGACAAGAAGTTATTTCTCTGAAACCATGAAACTTTCACCATAAAACTCAAGACAAAGTTACCTGAAAACTCCCTATACAATACATTACTTTGTATGGCTAAGGCAGGAGAAATTATTGCTAGCATAGCCATAGGTTGGTTGGTCTCCAGTAGGCGGGGGTTGGTCTCCTCTCCCAAGTAACAGGCGATAAGACAAGAGGAAATGGCCTCAAGGTGTACCAGGGGAGGTTTAGATTGAATATTAGGAAAAATTTCTTCCCTAAAAGGGCTATCAAACATTGGAACAGGCTGCCCAGGGTTGAGTCACCATCCCTGGAGGTATTTAGAAGATGTGTAGTTGTACTGCCGAGGGACACGGTTTAGTCGTAACTTGGCAGTGCTAGGTTAACCGTTGGACTCAATGATCTTAAAGGTCTCTTCCAACAAAAACAATTCTATGATTCTATTTGTATTCTCAAATTGAACCCATTTTTAGTGAAATTAAGAGAAAGCAGGCAAAGAAACAGCTTTGGTAGACACTGGGACCAATTTGCTTTAGAGTGGCTGTTGATGTTGGATGCCCAACTTGAAGTATCCCAAGGACAGCCCAGACGTAAAAGGCAGTACAGTTTATGTCAGTCTCTTTTAAGATATCTTAGGCTGGACACCAGCACATTGGGGCCCCAAAATTAACAGACAAATTCTTCACCTCTTTCTGGGATAAAGGCATAGTTCAATTTATTATCAAAAAGTTAAATAGTTGAGTATTAATGGCTGTGTTGAGAACTTCCAATATCCATACTATGTCAGTTAAAGCAAGTTCAGATATCTGGATTCTATGCTGAAACCTTCAATACCAGCTCAGACATATATAGATATAAAAGGTATCTCAAGATATAACAAAGTGTCTTAAAACATATGATCAACTGCAGCACGACATGCTAATTCTGAAATGGGAATTATGACCAGCTAGTTAGGTTGGAATGAAAAACATGTTGCTTCTCCTTCCATGACAAGACCTCATATTAAGTTATGTGGAGGAGTAGAATACATGCAAATAATGATGGCTTAGGCTCTCAGTCCTTCGATATACAGAACTCCCTGTGGGAATTTTCCAGCGGAAAAGGCAGACCATTGGAACAAACAAATTTTTCTCTTACTCCTTTTATGTAAGATTTTCACTATCTGAGCCCCCTCCTCACATGAGAACCTAACTCCTCTCTAGATTTCCCACTGAAATTAATTTATATCCATAATATGTACTTAAATAAAACAATATGTGCTTTAACAATTCAAAGTGTCATATCTTAAATGAACATAGCATCAAAGAAAAACAGGTATTCTGTACAGCAAACAAAATTAAATTAAAAATTACACAACGTGCAACACAGAATAGCATTCAGATATAACTGAGTTGAGCAAGTGACATAATGAAAATAAAAATTATCCATGAGTGCTTTAAATGAGATGAGATAGACTCCAACCATTTGTTTCGGAAGTTAAGGCACAAACACCTTCTTTTGATAAGTACAAAATTACCTGTCTACAATTTCAAAAGGGATTCTTTGAAGTGTAGTCAACCCTTAATTTCTTTATAGCTTTTAAATTGCGTATGTCATGCATTAAATTCCTTTTTGATTATAACTATATTATGAACTAGCCAAAAAAGTAATGTAGATCTTCACTTCTGAAGATAAATGTATCCCTCAGTATTTGATTAATGAGGAAAGAACAGGAAGACACACATAACGTACCTCATCCATCCACCTTTCTTTATAAACACATCTTTTCTTCCTGCCTTACAAGGGAACCTCACTCTAAAAAAGCAAACAAACAGACCACTAAGAAGTGACTTTGGAAGAAGGCATAGTCACACAAGAGAACTGCCAGCTGAGGTCACTGGCTTCCAACTGTCCCTGTAACTGACTTTGAATGAGTTTTGACAAGGCTTTCGTATCTCTAATTGCATCAAATCAGATTTTGTAGCAGTTTTCATCTTTCAGTGAAAGCAGCACTTTCACTGATGAGGTGATCTATCTCTTAGGTGGATTTAGTACTAATTTGCAATGGGATGCTGTGTGAATTACTATTTGCAGAGTTCCACTATACATGGTGGGAGGGTGTGTAATAGGCATTATGGACTTAAGCTCAAAACATTAAATATATGAGCTGTACTTCCATTTACTCTTTAAATGTGGCTATGGCTGCAGGCAAAAAAAAATTATAAACTATAATAAACACAAAGAAAAAATCAAATATTAAATCGTGTACTTACAACACACTAATAATGCTTAGAAGCCTCCTAGATTGAATCTTAGTTGTGCAAAGCAGTTCCAAAACAGATAAAAGGGTGTCAATGGGTGTTTTACATCAAGTTTTGCTGGCTAAAGAAAAAAAAAAAGCTAATACAGCTTGAAATTGTGTTAAGCATTTCGTGAAAATTTTCTGCTCCAAGTGGTAACTCTTGAGGGACTGATTCAGCAGCAATCGCAGCCCAGGCAGTGCTTAGCAGGCAGTTCCATCAGACTTGTCGTGGCAGTGGTGTGGAGGAATGAGCTCTCTCATGAATCATCCAGCCCTAAAAAAGGTTGGCCTCCTACTGTGCATTAAATAGACTTCTTAACTTATTTTCTTAAGGGAAGCTTCTATATGAAAATGAATATTGTGAGTATTTATGAGAGTGCACATGATATTAACCTGAGCAAAGAAAAATAAAATTTCACTGCACTAACTGTAAGTCCGAATTGTATTTCTTTTGATTGCTCATTTCAGGGTTTCATTAGAGATCCACGTTGTACAGGTAAGACACTGATCTTTGGTATTATTAGAAACTCTCTATGGATTTTAAATATAGTTTGTACCTGAAGAAGTAAAAAATTATTTCAGCTAGCTAGTTGCAGGACTTGAATAAGTTTGACATTAATCAGACTAGTATTATTCATTAGTTACATATTCCTAGGCTGCGACTGAATTCTCATTTTTTTCCTATGGCGAAGTATTCAAAGACATTTCATAAAGAGCTCAATAAATTATTTGGTGAAGAAAAACCAGACCTTTCTGACAGAGAATTAATCATCACACAGCAAGTTACTGACTGGGTGAGAGGATTATCTGTAACCACCTAGCAAAAAAGTGATTAAAATTGGAACAGTTTTCCATCAGAAAATGCTGATTTGATAAAAAGCAGAACATTCCGCATAATTGCATCATAAAAATCTAATGAAAAAAAATAGCAGAAACTTTCCTCTCACCTTTTACAGCATGACTTTTTAATCGTCATTTTATCAATGTTATTAATTGCTGTACTAAATATATTTAATTCAGTGACCAAAACAGGATTTAAGAAATGTTACTGGGAATATTTAGGAGTAGTTATACTTCGATAATGTGCAGAAGGAGAGGGAAGGAAGAAGGAAGAGAAGAAACTTTGTACACCACTATTCCTCTCTTTCTCCTTAATGTTAATTGTCATTTGGACATGTTAGCAAATACTGGCCTATTTTGAACATTAATTATAATATCAAGAATAGTTAAGAAAGTGAAAACATTATGTCAGTTAATCTTTTTGAAACAAAATGTCAGAAATTCTGTTTTTTACCAGCAAAATTTTACTGCATTTTTTATTACTATTTAGATTTATTTTTTTTGTATTTCTATGAAATAGGAATTTCAGGCCCTATCTCCAAGATCAGATCACGCCTCTTATGTAGCGTCTCAATGCAACTCAAGATTTCAGCCTACCATAATATCCTGGTCCTTTTGCTTCAAGATAAAACTGGTCCTGCTGCTTCAGGTTACACCAATGTTGACATTAGTGGAGCTGGGCTACAAAATGTGCATCTCGTATGTTATCCACCAATGTAGAAAAGCCACTGTGTTCCAACAACCAGCAGCAAAATCTATTAAAATTTGCTACGCTCAGAATAATACTTGTTTCTCAGCATGTCCTGTCTGCAATCTCAAACACATTCTAATTATTACTGGTGCAAGAGGCCTGGGATAAGGCTTTAAAAATAATGAAATAAAAAATAAATTCTGTCACAACATATGGAAAGCTCAAGCTGATGAAAGTTGCTTAGTTCTTACAAGTTTTGTAATGGATTTCTTGAAGTTCAGTTTCTTTGAGATAAGTTCCTCAAACTTCAGACAGACACGTATTAGAAGCTGAAATCCAAACCGCAGAGATCTCCAAGGTTTGCAAATTGGACTGGAAACATTACAGAAACAGATTTCTATTCTGTGTACTTTAAGCTGCCTGGGAGAACTCAGTATTAAAGATGCAAAATGCAAACAAACAAACAAACAAACAGACTTATTTTTCTAAGTAAAAAATTATGCTAACGTGTTTTGTATTTTTTGCATTAAGATTTGAGACGGATGACGGAGTTTCGGTTTATCAAACTGAGCTGACTCAGTCTTTATGCTATTTGTTATTTCTGAGTTGCAGGGACATATTTCTTTCCCTCTGTACTTCTTTGACATCCCACAACATTACCACGCTTGAAGAAGTATCTAGGACAATGAAAATAAGCAGTTGCATTCTGTGTTTTTTATTGGTTTGTTGTTGTTGCTGCTTTAACAGAGATTTGCCTTAAGTGGTCATGTTACTGATTAACGTATTAAGAGTTACTGATTTGTCGTTAACTTCCAATAGGGTTCATTTTACAAAACCCCTTAATTATATTATGCCATCACATCATATGTCACAAAAACATGTAAAACTGACAAGCAGGACTTTGATTGGCTAATCACAGTATTTAGCTTGAAAAGCAGTTTTTAAAAAAAATATCTAGAAAGACTCACAATAAACTCTGTTAGGAAAATATTAACTTCTCTAGTACCCTTCCAGGCACAAAAAAGCACTTTTTCCCTCCACATCAACAGACAGTTAACTGGCATGTTAATAAGATCCATCAAGACCTAATAAGGCAGCTTCATTAACATGATTATCACCTTATTAATAATTCACAGGTTGGTAGAAGTACAGTACTTACGGGATTATAATGCATCATTTTAAACATGAAAATAATATTATTGTAATACTCATTAAGGTGATCTCTGATGAGTAAAATTTGTAGCACATATATTTGTATTTTCTTAATACAGTTAAGTAGCCTACATCCTCTAATGTAGAAACAGTGCTTAATATAATACCTTGCTGTTATGCAAGAATCTGTGATTAGGCTTTCAGGGCATTTGAAATTAGATCCAGAAAAGGTCTTGAGTTCCTCACTTGAGCAAAATACAGATGTTTACAACTAAGGAGACTGTTCACTCCAAAAAAACCTAAAATAAAAACAGCTTTCTGTATTTCATATTAAAGTGTGATCTGATAAAATGTACTATCCATTTTTGAAGTGGGATTGAAGCTCAGGACCTCTGCCCTGAAGGATCACTTCAGCACTTGAGCACACGATCAGATTCTTAGTGGTTGATCATTGCTGAATCATTGCTGAATCTTACACTCTGTTCTACACAGGGCACAGCTTCAGACAAGAGAAGGGAGAATACAGACGTTCAACTAAGCCAGGAGAATATGGTAAAATCCACAAAGTGTGGGTCTGAACCCCTCTTAATTTCAAGGGGGGTGGTGGTGGAGAAAGCCACATGTGGTTTAATTTAAATTAATCTCAGATTTTAAATATGTTTTTTACACTCGTGCTACACATGGAGGTGGTGAACTGTATTATTACAGACTGGAATTTATTTCTTTATTTATAACAACCTAGTGATGTTTGGATGCAAAACCTGTTGAAGTTTATGGTAAAAATCTCATTGACTCTACCAGGCTTTAGCTCAGGCCCACACACTGTAAATTGGGAGATCAATGTGAGAAATGATTAAGAGATTATCTCATTTGGAGATCATTTAGAAATATCAAAATGAGATTTACCTCATTAAGAGATAGAAGACTTTCGCTATCCTTTGCTACAGAATGTAAAAATAAAGTTAACTCTTAGTGGTTTCTTTCCAATTGGTAACTATTGCGAGCAACTGTTGTGAGCAATTATAGGCAACAAGTTTACAACCTCTTAAAAAATCACTTTGAATGGGTTTTCAGCCTGGGAACCGTGATTACGTGTTGGGCCCGGCTGGCTTTAAAGTCTGCTACTGCAACTGATTATTAAATTCTTATGCCCTGCTTCTGTTTCCACATCAAGTTCATTGCAGAACCGTGGTGATAACAAATTTACCATCTGATGACTATTTGGGACTTTGTCTGTCCTGACCTGACATGTGAACTATGAGCCCCTCCTCAGCTTAAGAAGAATTCTCCATGGAGAAAAAGGAGACAAATCCAACACTGTGTGCATTTTTAACCAGTTAGCAGAGTAAGACAAATGGGCTTGAAGACAGAAAGGAACCCCAACAGGCTAACTGGTCATGCCAGAAAACAGGTAGACCAAAAACAGCTTCAAGGAAGCATAGGTTAATGTCACTGACTCTGATCTTTTTAAACTGATCTTTAGTCGCTGATCTTTGGGTCACGTGTCAGTTTGCAAGATATGGGCCTACATTGCATCTCCGGGGCACTTAATGCACTAGATAAATCCTAATCTCATTGACATAAAATCAGAGATTCAAAAAAAAGTTCCTAAATTTTCAAACTTCATCTGTTTAGAAATGAAAGTGTCTGAAACGGTTGTGCCTGAACACCGTAAATCACCTTTGATGATCCAAAACCTTGTGTGTTCTGAACGGCAAAATTCCCCTTGGTTTTAAATCTGGATGTGACTACCAAAGCTATGAAAAGACATAATGCAGTTGTGGCAGAGAAAGAAAAGAAAGGGAAGACCACTTTTCAACACGGAAGAGTATTGCAATGAGAGGCCAAAAAGAAATAGTTATGTCCAAATGTGAAATATTTACACTTTCTGCAAAGAAACAGTTTACTTGTGCAATGAGTCTATGTTTAAGTGATGCATGCTGTTTTATTTACAGTCTCCTTTGAAATATGGTGTGGTCACTGCTGTGATAAAAAACTTGACACTTCTCAGTACACATGGATAAAGCTTATAAGATAAAGCTAGTAGGATACAAAAATAATGCACCTGGAATTTTAGCACTGAACTTGAATTAATCAGAAAAAAAGTATCATCTGGTGCATCCAAAAGAAGTTAAAAGTTTTTCCTTGCTTGTTTGTCTTGATTATAAATATTAAGCCTGTATTAATATCATCGACTCTAGATGCTTAACTAAGATGCCTAAATCAGCAGTCTAGCTACCTCAGATTTTTGATATAGTCAGTGGAAGAAAGATAACTGACTCAGGAGACCAATTTAGACTTCATGTGAGAAGATGCACTGGAAGAATTTCCACATTTATTATGAAGTGAGTCTACCATCCCACCAGACCTTTAGCCTAGACATCGGAGTTTGGTCATCAGCAGTTAAATTGAATGAATGAATTAAAAATTGATCCATTAAATTAATTAGCATTGTTAGACAAAGTAGCAGAGAACATGGAGAGAACATTGCTTTGCTCTATATTGATTAAAATTTTTACAGACTTGGCTTTGGTAAATCAGATGTTGCTGTTATTGTTATTATTTCATTTGCTATAGCTGTAAAGTGGCAGAGTTTGTAAAAGTACAGGAAAAATGAAAATCAGAAACTGGAAAAACATAGAATTTCATATATTCCTGAAAGTCCCATTTGACACACTGAGATAAAGGGCCACTTAAGCCAGATTTTGATTGCAAGCCACATTTAAAATAAGTAGTGACACTGGTGAAGACATCTAGGCCAATTATTATTTCAACCTGAGTGTTAAAAGCTGAACACTGTATTTTTATGTGATATATGTCTGGATGCATTTATTTGCATATTTTTATTGCAAATGCAATTTAGTATTTTAAGTCAATAACTCTCATTTTTATTTCATAATATTTGAATGGGAGTTCCAGTTGTTGGATGTCTTTTAAAAACAGATCCTGCCTTGGCCATCAGTGATAGAAGATGAAATAGCGTATCGACATAGACATGGATCACACTATTAATCACTCCTTGATTGGCACTCATGGAAAGGTGGTAATTGCTAAGTAGGATATTAAAAATGGACAACTAATAAAGCAACATACTAGATGTTTCAAACATTTCAATCAAATGCTATATGTATTTAATATAAAAAGCAGCAATAATTTAGCTGCTGTTCTCATGGAAAATATATTAACGATATGAAGCATCACTGTTGCTTCAGAAATTCATAGTTCCTTAAATATTAGGCTGAAACTGTTCTACTTAGCCACATAGCTGCTGGCTACTGAGTATTTTAAAGAACTATATTATCCTAGTAGTAATTTCCTTCAGGGAACACCTGATGTACAACTTCCCTAAACTATCTTCAGAGCCCTAACAAGCAGAAACAGGGCAGAGTCGTCTCAAATATATTTGTCTGTCCACTCTTTGTCTTCAGGAACAAGATACACATCAGCAGCACTGGAGACACTGGCATAAGCTCAGAACATAAAATGGAAGGAATCATCATGGAAACCTGATTTATATGCCACATAATGAATTGCAAAACTGCCCATTTATGTTTTCCACCTTGTTTCCAGGTAGAAAGGTACAGTTCTCCAGGGAGGCAAAAATTGGAGGGTTGCGCAGAAGAAGTGAGCACTCTTCATGCTCCTTTAGCCCATTGTAATATAGAATCAAAGCCCTCATGAACACATACTCCCAGCTACATTATTAATAGGGAACACCCTCTAAGTCTCCTTTGTGTTTCATGAGTGTAGGATGACAAGAGAATCTGTAGATGTCTAGAAGGAATAGTTTTAGTGCAAACCAATACACTTCCTAATTCACAGGTCTAGTGTGGCATACATTCCAATTGTAAATTTGAACAATGCTGTTACTAAAAGGACAGGTAAGCAGTTGGTTTCAGGGCATTTTAAGGTTTTGCCACAACCATTGGGGGCAAGCCTCTCATCACTCTAATGGCAGTTTGCATTTTTATTAGACGAAGCTTTTGCTTCCTTTCTTGCAAACTCTCAGGGCAGTTTATCTGTGTTCCTTTCCTATTCCTATTTGACATGGAGCTCACACATGGAAAACTCCCCATCTGGGGCATCAGGCCCATTCTCCAGTGAACCTTGTCACAACCATTATGTTCCTTAGCTCCTACCTGACTGGCTCCCTTGACTCTGCCCTCCTATTTTGTATCTACAAACCCCAGGTAGAATTCCACAATGTCCTTGCTGTCAGGTTTGCAGGGATATTGCTATCTATCTCCAGTATGCACATATAGGCCTTGCTCAGATGCTTGTCCAGTTGAATACTGATTATCTCCAGGGATCAAGATTCCTTAACCTCTTTGGACAACCTGCTTCAATGTTTTTCTACTCTAACTATGAAATTTTTTGTAGCATTTTTTTTCCTGTATTTTTGCAGAATTTTGATTGTTGCAGCTTGGGACTGTTGCCTCTTTTTCTGCTGCTGGAGAGAGCCTGACTCCATCTTCTCTGCACTCAACAATTAGGTAGTTGAATACAATAGAAATATCCACCTCTCTTTAGCTTTCTATACTAAAGGCTATGTAAACCATTTCTCTGAGCCTCTCTTCCTACATCATGTGCATCCAGACATCAGACATCTTGGTGGTTTTCTGCTGGACTAGTTCCAGTATGTTAATGTCTTTCTTGTACTATGGAACCCAAAGCTGCGCTCAGTACCCTCCAGAAATTTTTCAGTAGTTTTTTCTACAAGATCAGAGCTCATATTTTCAGAGCCAAAGCACACGCAGAGGCATATGAAACAGGATTTTTAAGAGGGCAAGTGCTCCATAAAAACCACCAGTCAGTCAGTTTAGTCTCTAGTAGACAACAATTTTAAAGATAAGAAAGATCACAACTGAAAATAAGTAATTAGAATGTGATTGCAGCAGTGATGATCATTAGAGGGAACAGGAGTGGATGCCTAGGAAACGTGTGAATCAAGTCTGACTTTTATGCCCTTGCCATTACGTGATGTACATGTTGAGTATCACTGATAAGAATATGAAACATATCTCCTTCAATGTGTTTTCACCCCTTTCTATGAAGCAAATTGGAAATAGGAAATCACATGGATATTCAGGGATTTATAAAAATGAACCCCACAAACATACAAAGGGAAAAAGTCCTCAAAACGTTTGCTAAGTACAGTTTGGTTTTTTTATGACATGAACTTAATAGTTTTTAAAACAATCTATTTTCTTCTTAAATTACATTTAGGATCAAGATCAACATCAGAAGTCAACTGGAGAAATAAGATACTTTCATGAATCAGCTTCCTGAAAAATGACGGCTAATCTGTGTGCTAATGCAACAAATGCTGTGTCAATGTTATCCTATTTTGTTATCCTACATCCTGAAGTGGCAAATGAAGAACCATAGGGACCATGGAAAAGGACAAATAATGATAAAGCTTCTTACAGTTGAAAAGTTTTGGGATGGAGACACTTGTTCAAAGCATTTTAATTGAAATCTAAAACAGATTAAGCTGATTGAAGAATAAACAATAAGGTTTGGTGCTACAACATTTTTATCCAATTCTCAGACTTAGTGGTCAAACACTTCAATTTATGAAGGCTACAATGGTTTTCTTTTTCTCTGAATTAAAAACATAGTATTCCCCACATGTACATTCCAGCAGAGATAAATGCTTTTCCCCTCCTGAAAGCTAGATATTGTTTTCAGATAGAGGAAGATGGAAACCTCCTTGCCCTATCTGAGAAAAGCTGATATTGACAGTAGAGTGGGGCAGCAGCATAGCAGAGCTTCTTCTTGGACCAATTTCCATAGCCCCTGGGAATGTACTGTAAAGAATTTCAGTAAACAATTATGCTTGCACAAACAGATTCAAGCTGCTACAAATCATTTCACTTCTCATTCTTAAACAAAACTATTTAACTTACCCACTGCATGCTTTTGGCAGGCTGTGGCAGGAAGAGAGAGGGAGACAGCTGTATTGCAGTTTCACTGTCTTTAAAGCTTTTAACAGTTTCCAATGTTTTGGTGCCAGAATCACTGCATATTTTAGACCACACCTCAATGTGATTTTTTTCCAGACGTTTTGCAGTAAACATGACATATGAGTAGATGAAGAGATAGAAGAGTCGGAATTCAGAATGGGAGTGCATCTTGAGGCATCCATGACACACTCTCACTCACATACATTGAGGTAGGGCAGTAAACTGCAGAGGACAGGAAATCTGATTATGGCCCAAGAGATGACGTTTATAAATAGAAAAAAGTACTATGCATTATCTCACTTTTGGGAACACCATTGATTAAAGCTATTTAATATGTATTTATGCTATAATACTAAATAGAATAGAATAGAACAGAACAGAACAGAACAGAATTAGAATAGAAAGCAGATATAGAAAGTGAAACTAAAAAGGAGCATCAGCAAAGAGAGGACGAGTTTCCTTCCAGTGTGAGGATGTATTCACATTTAAAGCAGAAAAAAACATAGCGAAGTTTTCAAACCCAGTTCACTGAAGCTCATTTTCAAAATGCTTTGAAGCTTCAACTTCAGGGGATTAGTTTCAAACGTGTCAAAGGTTTTGAAGGCTTTTGAAGAAACCTATACGTGATAGGTGTCAAAATCCCATTTCCACTGCATTTATAAGCTTAATACCATCACTGTTCCTCCACTATTCTAGACAGTGAGGAGCACAAGTCACACTGAAAGTCAACAAAATGTATACATTTTTGTGCTATGCCTTAAATTTTAATACCTGTTTCGCCCTATTTTCTCCACAGCAGAATCACTCACAAGAAATGCTACTTCTCCCAAGGACTGATCAACTTTTTAATCATTGATAACCCTTGAACTGAACAAAATCAATTTTGTCTGTCAACATAATTTAAGAAGGGGAAGATATTAAACCTGAGTGTAACAAAATCTCGGTAGCATCTACACATGAAATTGTAATCTGTCCTCTTCTTACTATGTAGCACCCTTCTTTTTGTCATCAGTGTGCTCAGCAAGAAAATTATGTCTTCTCTTATGCCACTATAGTGGCTTGAAACATATAAATCATTTCAGCCATAGTATAAAGAAATTAATTCATCTGCCCAGAACTGGAAAAAAAAAAAAAAAAGAATAGGACTGATACCACTTCAACACCTAAAAGAGGATAAAACAGACCTGCGGATGTGCTTACGATGCTGTTGAGAATACTGCTAGTCCTTTACCTATACAATGTTAGCTAACAGAGAGGATCTTCAGGGCTGGCATTGTCTTATCCCAGTTCATGCTGAATACATTACAATCTTTGTTCATTTGCCATAAATTTAGGTGGGAAGTACCTTTGTGTGTAGCGTTTACTATTCAATTTCAGATGTCACAGGACTTTGCTGTCAGGCAAAGGGAGGTAATGGTGAATAATAACATTAATAGGGAGCAAAGCAAGGTTTGTACAGAGAGATGGTATTTTTATAATCCTATATACTCTATATTACTGGAATAAAACAGACAAGTCTATGGATGCTTATACTTTTTCTAAAGACTGAAAGAGAAGCCACAATTATAAGATTAATAGTTCAATTTTAAACCATTCATTAGAATTAATCTTTCAGTTTTACACCTTCAGGTTCAGCATTTTAAGTGGTTGCTCTCCCAAGAAAAACACTTCAGCTCCTTCTTTCAGACACTTTAGAAAGCAGAAGAAAAGCTGCATGACAGTAAGAAAAGAGGTTTTGGGGAAAAAATTATACTGTCTAGCAATCTGATACTGGGAACCAATCCACTTGACTTAATGCCTCATATGCCATTTGCAAATCAAGTACCTCATTAATCTCCAATTATTCCGTTGCAGCCTGTGCATAAAAAGCCTTAAGTAGTTTAAGAAGGTATTATGATTAAGTAATGCATGGATTTGATCCTTCATTCCTTAGAAATGTAGGTAATTTCTTATTTACACAAGTATGGATGACTTTGCAGGTACTGCTTACTTGAGTAATGATTATTGCTTTGAGCACAATGTCTATACACTATTACTAGATTCCTAATCATGGAATGCTATTATTCAGCTATAAATTATTATTATAACCTAAATTGCACACATACTAGTTATAGCCTAGTGCAGATTGATAACATAGATTTTTATAAAGAAGGAATATAATACAAGCAATATTTTCTGTTAGACCTTAGAAGTGTGAAAGTAGGTCAAGTTCTATGCCAAAAAATATGTTGGAAACTGCTTTAATCATATGCTGAAATATGAAAATAAAAAATGTTGGGTTTCACCAAAATACATATTCCACATTCTAACTTCTTCACATAGTGGCTTTCGTTTGTTTTTTAATGTAAGCAGTATCTTTTGGGTGTCAATTGATGCAATGGTCTTGATTCTAAGTTCAAAAAGTAGTGTTTTATTAAGTACAGCCCTTCTGCCCTAGTTAATTAGCAGTTCTAATCACAAGTACTTTGAAAAACCAAGCAATGTAGTAATTATTTTTTACCCCTCTTCATTTCATTCTTTCCCCCATTCTTCTGCTGCTATGGCCTGGCTTTAGTGGAAATTAGAGAAGGGAGGAGAACAAAAAAGATGTCTTACAGATATCTATATCAAAGATTAACCATGAAAAGAGTTAGAAGACTAACTCAGAAGTGCTTTGGATCATATTTGGAGATGATGGATTCGGCTTCTTTGAAATCTAACAGTTTGTCTTGATTCTCCTGGCAAACCTATACACCCACTCCTCTCCTCGCTTCGCTGTTTTCTCCAGGTCCATTTGTTTACCAGCTGAGTAGGTCTATCCACTCTGCACCACTGGAACCTGTCTTCCCATCTGCCAGCATATCAACACCAGCAAACAGGCCTTAAGCATATTTGTCTCCTTTCCAGTCCAACTCAGTGAAAAGTGATGCTGGCAGTTAAGAGGCAAGTTGAAGCTCCTTTTGCCTTGTCTTTATTATTGCTTTTCTCCTTCATTTAAGTAGACCTAGATTTGTCATCGAAGACACTCTTACCCAGTTTAGCATCAGGCACCAAGCCACTTGAGTCTGAAGTACTGTCACTATGACAGGAGGGAAGAACCAGCCTCTGAGGGTGTCATAAGGTCTCCCCATGGATAAGTGTCTATTTTCCTAATTACATGCACAAACTTAATCTCTAAACTCACTGAACACATGCTGACAATCCCAGTACCTTTTGCCCAACCAGACATACCTTGCAAACCCCCATGCTCAAGAGTACATTTAAACTCCATGGTGATTCCGTTGGAGTCAATAGACCTCATCTCACTCAGAGCTACTGTTCAAACTGGCTTTATATTTATAGAAATAATATTTAAACATTTTAACAGACTGCTGATTTTTTGTCCATTTTAAAACATTAGGTCCTGAATTTCATCAATATAGTAAGTCACCATTTTTCAAATCAGGTACAACATATTTAATCTATAAAAACTGTTTTGTCTCAACTACATGGCAGCTAGTATTCCGCGTGGGAAAAAAAATCCAACCCCTCTATAGCAGAGTATTGTTTAGAATAAAGACTTAAATAAACTATTCTTTCCTTCTGACAAGAAGTTCATAATATGATCAAAAATATTTCCCTACTGCAAAACTATTCTAAGCCAAATAGAACTGAGGTATTGCAAAGAGCTGATAATAAATGTCTATGGTCTAAAGTTTCTAAATGAGCCTCGTATATCTTTCATCAAGTCATTTATTTGCCAGAACCAACTAATCTTAATGCATGATGGAACATACACTTTTGTTAAATATCAGAATGAAGTAGGGAATATATCAAGTATTGTTTTTCTGAGCTGACAACCTAACAAAATAGGGCTGACCCCGGGCAGCAGCCAAGCACCCACAAAGCCACTCACTGATTCCCCCCTCCCACAGGACAGGGAAAAACAGAAGGAAGGTAGTAAAACACAAGGATAAAGATAATAGCAATTTAACAGGTGAAGCAAAAGTTGTGTGCTCAGCATGCGTAACAGTTACTTGGGAAGACAAACACCATAACCATGAATGTTCCCACTTCCTCCTCCTTGTGTCTCTTGCCAGTCTCTTGCCCACCCCCAGCCTACTCACTGGGGATGGGGGCGCGGAATGGGAAAAATAAAAAGACTTGACCCCATGCAAGCACTGCTCCACAACAACCAATCCACTGGTGTATCCAAAACACGGAACCATTTGGTCTGCGCTGAAGGAAATTAATTCCATCCCAGACAGACCCAGTACATACAGTCATGCTGCAGAAGAGCATATTTACTTCTTGATCAGCATCAAAACATTAATTGTGTCAGCTATGTTAAATAGTGGGCACTCAGAAGTCAATCAAGCAATTGCTGTAACGCTCAACATTCATTCACCGTGCATCCAAACTTCCTCCATTGCAAAATAGTTGGGTGAGATTGTGAACATCTTTTAAATCAAATGTCATCTATCAACAGTAAACCTATGAAGATTGTCCATTTTGATGCTATGCTATGTAAAAGGAATAAAGAAATGTTTGCTATAATTGAAAAAAGAGGAAAAAAATCCCAGATCATTGTCATCATAAAGTTGGACATCAAAATATGGTATTGATGTCAGTACCCTGAAGATAAAAGGGAAATACTATGACAACGGAAAATGAACCTGTGCCTTCCCATACAGTTAGAACCTCTTCGGCTACAAAGAAAAAAAATCATATGGTGCCAAAGTACAGGTTAGGATATGCTTTTTAATTTCTTTACTCTGAAAACTTTTTGAAAGGGGATTAAAACAATTTATTTCATTTCTGACAGATTGTTTATCTGAAGAGCCAGTTTATATAAGAAGGGGTCAGGGTTGGGAAAGCTAATGAAAAAAATGAGTGATTCAGACAAGATCAACTTCCTAGTTTGATTAGAGATGAATTTTAAATGAAATTACTTCCAAAGCTTGTCTGATAAAGTTGTATTGAAACCTGGTGTTCTGAAACGTAATATTTTTATTTCTGCACTATTTTATCAACACGGGCTTCATTTTATATGCTTCGTAATGATCAGGTATAATTTAGTAGAAATTTGACAAAAAGAACAAAATTCCATGATGTTCAGCAACTGAGAGGAGTGGGGAATAAGAGTGCGGTTGCCTTAGTATTCTACTATTTTTAATTAAAATTTTGTGATCTAGAAAATAGTACAGTTGTAGTTACGTATTATCATATCAATAGGGTTCTAATTTTCTATGCTTGCTTACTAAATGATCTGTTGAATGCAAAATAGTGGTTTAATTCATTTTCTGACTTATTTCTTGTACAAAAACTGATCTGAAGCATAATGTCCCCCTTATTATTTGAAAGAGAAGCTTGCTTTCATATCCTTGTTACAAAAAATAAATATCCAGATGAAAATTAACTACTAACTGCCTGGGGCAAAATGTTGTTTGTTGTATAAATTGCTACAAAGTCACTCACTAAGAGAACTTTTGACAAAGATTATTTTTTTTAAAAAAATCAAACCTATGGCATACTGGTACTCAAAGATGACTTAAGGACTTAACAGCCCACACATGCAGTAAAAAAAGACAAGATACAAAACATGGGGTTTAATTTGTTTACGCCTTCATTATTTCATGCAGCAGGAACCCAGACAGTCATGGTAAAACCCCCAACCCTCTCAGTTGACTCTCGGTCTGGGGTTAGAACAGGACAGTATAACTTCCATATGAACGTTAAAAAAATGGGAACAGGCGTATGTATTTACTGCACATGATAGTATGAACACTATACCGAGAAGGCATCTTTATGTTAGGCATCCAAATTTACTTCTAATTCTGGTTTATTTAATTTTGTTTTGTTAGGACATCCTCTGGAAAGAACTCATGCAATGGATGCTTGCCAAAAGGAGGTGGCTGAGGTTACCTGACCTGCTTTCCCAAATCCCCGGTTGAGTTCCCTTACAGTTAACAATCCCCTACTTAGTATCAGTCACTGCCTATCCAGTCCCAGATCAAATGAGCACATCCTAAGGGTTCTGATTACTTTTGGTATCAGCTCTGACCTTTATGAAAGGAAGCTAAGAATTCCCCCCATGTATTCACAATTTCCTTCCCAATCTGCCCCTGCCAAAACTTTCACTGAAACATTTCAGACCATTTTATAATCACTTCTGGAAAAAGGTCCTAGGTCTACCCTAAAGCTCGTATCAATCAGCTTAAAAATCCCCAATTCTTTGCAACAAGGTCTTTAGGGCATCAGCCCTTCTTGCACTTGTACAGAACAATTCCATACACTTCTAATACAGGTTAGCTGCCCCACTGCAGCTAGGACCCAGCCAGGAACCTCAAAGAGAAATGGGATGCCTCTGGTGGCTGGGATAAAGAATATTATGCCTGATGATTCAAACTGGAGTTCTCATGAACTATACTCCCTTGCTCCCGGAAATTGAAATAACAGCAAAATTAGTAAAGTCACCCAGTGGACTTCTATCTGCAGCTGAGGAGTGGACGGTTCATGTATATTCTACATGCATCTGAATGTCAGCAATCAATTAGGTATATTTCTTAAGTCCTTACTGATCTTATGAGCAGTCACATAATTCAGCAACAATCTGAGTTATTCATGTTGTGATCCTGGCTCCCTGTGAAGGTGCTGTGTTTCCTTCAAAGTAAAACTTGCCCTAATATATTTTATCCTATTCTTTAACTGACTTCTAGATTACTTTTCCACAAGTGAACGTGGACTTTTACTGCCCAGTGGACATTTAAGTGGACATTTTATTTACCTGCAGAATGTTACTCCATATTTACCAAGCCAGAGCTGCCTCCTCACCACTGCACAGCAGCGAAGCTATGGGGCAGTTAGCTGCTCCTCAGAATGTGCAAAATTGTGCTGATGATACATCTACTTGCCAAGATAGTTTCCAATGTTTTGCTTTTTAAAAGTTGGCAAAATTCTGGCAGCATAAGAGATTTTCAGAAATGATACCTATCATACTTGCTCATAGCAAATTACTTGTTTAGTGTAAGAAACATAAAACTTAGCACAAAGTACAGTAAAGAATTTTGATGTATGGATGTGCAATATTTTTGCGATGTAGCCATGTATCCTATGGTATTAACAAACACTGAAAATATATTTAGGAATCATACACAAATCACAGCAGATATTAAAAAATGTAGACTTTTCAGTGTGACCGAAGTGTGGCTAAACCATCCCTTAAACCCTGTTCCTAGTTCCAACGCTTCAAGAAAGCTGGTCTTCTGGAGATAGTGCTCGGACTGTTATCTGTTATCATCAGATCATCTGTTATGATTCTGTCAAGTATACTATAAATGTAAATTACAAAGATATGGACAGACAATCCATTGCAAAACATGAGTAGTTCCAACTTCCAGATCAATGACTGAAACATTTTTAACTGAACATGTATTAATAACTATTAAAAATAATGTTAGATGCATTTTTTATGCTGATTTTATGGACTGGAAGTGCAGATGCTTTAATGAACGCTAGAGGGTAAATAATTTATAATTTGTCTGGAGAAAGATATTGACTGGTAGTTCAAATTATCTAAATACATGTCATAGTTAGCTTCTTGATACAAGATTATCATAATCTAAATTACCCATTCTTTGCAGACTGAATTTCTAGTCAATCAATTTAATTGAATACTATTCTAGTTTTGTAAGCTCCACATTTTTTTAAAATCACCTCATGTCAGCCAAAAAGTCACACGTAACAGTCAAAGAAAACTAAAAATTAACTGACAGCTCTACCTTCTATGTGCCATTCAAGTCGCATACACTTCATGTCTTAATTTGCTGCCATTTTAAAAAAACTCGAACCAGGTGATTAAGATGGACAGATTTTGTATATTTTGAAATTCATCGCCTATTAGGTAGATTAGTATCTGCATCTCTGATATGAACAGAATGAAACCTTTGGAATTAAAAATCCTTAAGAAGTAACTTCTGAAGGGTTCATCCTATCTAGAAAAAACCTTGAAAAGTAAAAAAAAAAATATAAAATTGTCTAGAATTATGCAGAAGTCAATAAACTCTTCAACATCCAAATTCCTATTCTCCCTGTTCCTGTGGTCAGACAATGAAGCACACTGCATCATTCTAGCTCCATCTCTAGTTCCCTGAAATCGTTGGCAAAAGTACGTTTAATAATTCAGCCTTGGATAAGGTTGCTGGTGTTTGTTTATTTATTATTATGTCCTTAGAAGTCAATGTCTGCTATTTTCGTTTTATCTTTTTTCCCTATCTTTGCTAAGTTTATGAGAGTGAGGTCCCTTATTATTTCAAGCATGAAATTACTCAAGTCACATAAATTACACTAGCTGAGGAGTTATTACCAGAAACTCAGGCTTTAGGTATGAAGTCCATTTGGCAGCTGGATTGATTATGTGTATTAAATTCAATTTAAACAAATCTGGAAAAACACAAAGCTTGCATTTGAAGTGTGACTCTCTCGCTGAATCAGGTTCCTTCTTTGAAAGTATTTGTGGTGCCTTTCAGATTTCATAAATGCTCCTTAACAATCTAAGGGATATTTCACTGTATACAATGTGGACTATTTTAATATGGCTTGTGAAGACATTACTGTTACTGAAAAGAAATTAGAAATCCATCATTTAAAATTTTTTGCTGCCATCAGTTGTGTTACAAACATTGGTTTATGCACACCACTCTCTCTCTTCTTATTAAAGCCATATATAACACATGCTCAGATTTACATTTGAGGCTCATTCTTACAAATGGATTGTATATTTATTCCATTTATATCTACAAAAGTGGTGAAAACACGTAATGTGCAATAAAAACTGCAGGGAATCAAAACAGCTCCAGGTTCTCTGTCTTTACCCACAGCCTCTGGACAGTTTTAGGGAAGCTCCCCTTCATAATAGATTTTTACACACCCGAGCTGTAAACTACATGTGTGTTGCAAACGTGTCTGCTAGCCCATTAAGTCTTTTCAACTCTTTATGGGTCCGTCTCAGATATTAGTAAGGATTTGCCCTCCAGAACATATTGGAAGATGTCTCATTTTCCCCTCTTGCTCCTCTGCCAGAATCAAAGGATAAGAATCTCCTGGAATATGATACAGTTATTTTCATTTAAATTAGTTGAAATGCCTGCTTGGGGCAGAAATAAGATGGGAAGAAAGAAAACAAAACTTGGTAAGCATTAAACACCAGTGCTGAAAAGTAACTATAGTCCTCATTAAAACTGACACCAGAACAATTTTCCTTTGATATATACAGTTTGTGTGCTATTAGAAGCATTTACATCCTTATATTCTGAATTACTATGAGATCTTTCATAACTGTATGTTCATTTCTTTCTGTAATCAGAGTTATTAAAGCAAAGCATGGCATACACTGATTTATAAGTACATATAACAGGCTATACTTGTAAATAATATTTTTCTTCTTGGGAAGCAGAGCACTGTCTTAAATGTACGAAGAGTGATAAAATACCAATCATGCCACTGAAATTCCACTGAAAATTGAGAAATTCTCAGCACTGTGCTTATCTTTGTGGCTTTGCATAAATGAGGCACTTGCCAATAGATTATTTTCACTCCTACAAGCAGACTGGGAACAATCGGTGCGATTTCTTATAATTATACAATTTTATTTATAGTTCAGTTGACAGTTCAGTCTTATTTCCTTTGTTTTTATATTTATCTCCTTTTATTCAGTTACTTGTGCACTTTTTGTGTAGCTGTTATGTGCAACCACGCCATCTACAATGTTTTGGGGGATGCATTCCTACCGCAACACTATACGTGTGCATATGTTACAGAGAATCTTGAGCAATCTTGATGTGCACCCACATCAGAAAAAATATGGCCAAATAGATCCTGATGCAGTGTTTTGAGGAATATGTGCAGGGACATGTCTGACCTAGACAGACCGACCTCACTCCACTGAATTTTCAATCTGACTCATGTTTGAAATTTCAGTACTTACTTACTTCCATCTCTAGGTCTTTCTAGTTTGGTTCCATCTTCCTTTTCTAGACCTGGTCAGAAGAATTAAAGGGAACTTTTATGCCTTAACTTTGTGCATGGACTCCTCACTCATTAGACTTTTTTCTTGATATGTCTGTTTTTGTGATATGCCTATAATTCTGAGTGACCCTGTTTCAGAATGTCAAAATTGGCTTACCTGGTCCCCACTGTCTTCAACTATGTTTTACAGGACTCAACAACTGTATAAATCAGATACATGCTCCCATGTGAAGTGCTCAAGTAAGCCGTTATATTCAAAAATCTGTCTTCACTGAGAGTTGGGTTAGGTCTTGATTCATTGGACAGGGTTACTTACAATGAGACACATAGTATAGTGAATTGTCTGCTATATTTCCAATTTAATATCCAAGATCTAAACCCCTCAAGAATCTAGCAGAAGAGCTCCCTCTCTAAGCACTTTCAAGTACAATGATTCCAGTCGTTCACTTGACTTTTCACAATACCCTTCAAGACAAACAAAAATACTGACTTTTCTAAGAGTGCAATATGGTCAGTAAAAAATGTCTCTTACTATCAACTGCTTTTCTTCCAGAAGAAAATAGTTAGAAGCAGCAAATGAATTTTCTTTCTGCCACATAACTTCTCCTCTGTCAGCTCAATACAGCCTATATAAATGATCAACATTAATATGTAAGGTTAGTCCTTTCTGGGTTTCCATTAGACACATTCCTTGATATTACAGTAGAGTTTGCTTTGTGAGATGATCCTCACTGCCTTGCACTTATGAGAAAGGAAACTTTTTTGCCCTTTACAAAAAATGCTCAAGATATACACACATGGTGCCACAACATAATGAAAACTTCATAGTCTGAGCTACCACATTGCAGATTTAATATAAAACCAAAAGCAATTTCCTTTCCTGGTGAGGAGAAAAATAAAATCAACTCCCATCTCTGAACATGCTTCACAATGGACATAATGCTTTTGCTAGCATTTCATGAAAGGTAAATCTTCAGCAACCAAAGAGGAGTGATTTTTAAAATCAGAATAAAACTATTCTCCATGACAACAAGAATTCTAAACTAAATATTCTTTATAAATACAGACAAAGAGGTGAGTGAAGACTGGGAGGATATTTCTATGGGACTTGACTTAATGATATTAAGTCATTAAGTTCAGAAATCAGAGAGATATGTCTACCTGCCGTAAAAGCCAAATGAATCTTCTCTTCCGGTTTGCAGCAACAGTAGGGACCAGGCCAGAATTGGTCAGAAAAGACTATATCACTTCCTTATGCCTGAAACCAACAACCATCTTCCTCTAGCCTCTTTAAGGCCGTATTTTCTGCTGCTGTTTAGCCTTCCTAAAGGGTAGATTTAGATTGGATATAAAAAGACATTTTTTACAAGGACACTGGTGAGACACTGGAACAGGTTACCCAGAGAAGTTATGGATGCCCCATCCCCGGGAACATGCCAGGTCAGGTTGGACAGGACTCTGAGCAACCTGATCGAGTGAAAGACATCCCTGCCCACGGCAGGGGGCTTGGACTAGATGATCTTTAAAGGTCCCTTCCAACCCAAACCATTTTATGATTCCTTCTGAACCAGAAGCTGAGGGGATTGATTGATAAATGGATTGACAACAAACAGATCAAAAGGGGAGGGGGAGAGATGTTACATAATTCAGTAGCAGCAGGGGGACAAGGCAAGGAGATAAAGAAAGAGGAGAAGCAGGATCCTTTCTATCAGTCAGATTTTAAAGCTCACAGCTCTTCAATATCTATTTGTCCATACTACAGAGAAAACTAACTTCAGTGGTCTATAATCTGATTGGGGCAGATGGCATTTGTGCAGACAGAGGGAAAGGAGAAGGCAGAAAATAAGTTAAGATAACTACCATCCTTTAATTCATAGTACAGTACACTAATGGTTCCTAGGAATTTACAAGCATGACACAAAATAACTTCAAAAGAAAAAGGAAAAATAACATGCTTCATTTACTATGTTCAGAGAAACATCAATCAGACTTCATATAACTATCAGAGGAGGATAATTACTATCTATCTTTAACATTGCCAGCCATCTGAATTGCTTCATTTCTTATCAACTTCTCCTTTCCCCATTTCTTTGTACTATTATCCTACTTATTATCTTAGGACTATCAATTAAAATTTGATGACAAGAAAAAAATCTTGCTACTTCAGTTAGATAGAACAGTATACAATATTATTACAATTGGTTACAAAACAAATCTCAAAGTGACTTCTAAATGAACAAAAAATTATATTTTAATGCTGATATTATGTCCATTTAGTCTAGCAGTGCCCACTTAAATCAGCAGCTTATTCAAGGGAAATGATCAGCATTACTGTATCTCATCAATTCTGTACTGGCCCAGAGCATAAGCTCAACCCAAATGTAATTCCCACAGATGTAAGTAAATAGTACACACACTCTGAAAGTCCATAACAAATAGTTTTCCATCATTCCTACATCCTTCTTGGAAATGCTATGCCGCAGCAACAGAAACATTTGTCAGATGTTAGAAGTAGAAGTTGCAGAAGAGAAATGGCTGAAAGCTCTTCAAGATCAGTAAGATAAAAATGAAAATGGGGACTCAAGAGAAGTTAGGGTCCTGTTGCTATTTTGTAATATAAAGGATAACATCCAAGTACCTGTTGCCAAATGCTGTCTGGCTACAGAATTCTGAGAGTGTCAACACGCTTCAATGTGTCCTTTACCAACAATACCTGTTCTTTATATCTTGCAACAAGAAGGACCAGCACCAGCGTGCTTGATGGTTCTTGGTCTTTGGAGGTCATGCGTTGGTCTGACTCACCTACCTACCTTCATACTGACTGACTGACCTACCTACACAGCAGGGAAGGAGAGCTGCTTCTGCAACAGGGCAGGAAATATTTCTGTGTACTGACCATCCCATCTTTGTCTTTTGCTCTTTTCCTTTGCTTGATATCTACAACAGGAAAAGGATCAAGCTCTCACTGGACATTCGTTCAGTGCCAAGGCATACTTAGCACACTTGGCAGGACAATGGGAGTGCTCTTCATGGCTCCATATAAACTGATTAACAGTGACAATCTGAGAGACTGCTATGCACTGAAAATGTATTTTAATTTTCCTGAACATAGAGGGAAAGACATCACTTCTCAGGGGAGAGACCTGAACAACATCCTACTGTATTACAAAAACTTTCAACATAATTCACAGAGAAACAGTTGGAAATTGCTTGCACATCTGAAGGGATGACTGGGGGCACTATGGCCACTCCACTTTTGTTCCCCATATTTTTCAAGCAAATCAGATCTCACAAGCCTGGGGGAGACTAGTACCAAATTTTCCCAATGGAAAAATAACAAAATGGTGAAGGATTGGCAGGCTCAAGGGAAAGCTAAAACTTGAGTATTGCTTTACTTGTGTAGTTGATCCTCTGACTCCTATGTCAAATTTTCTCTTTCTCACACTGGCATACTCTACCCTCATGTCCTTTATCATTTAGAAACAAAAAAAGGGCTATTTAAAGTGCAATAAATGAAGATTTCCAAGGGATGTATCTACTGAAAACAGGCCTTTATTTTCACATTTCTCAGCTTCACTGAGTAGATCTTTGTTCTGGAGTTAATTGACTCTTTCTGAGCACAGCTTTGATTTTTTGATCTGTTTGATGTTGTTTCAGCTTCTATTTGTTCAATGACCCACTGACAAATAGGTAAGGAAGGAAAACTAGAGCAAAAGCTCCGTAGTTTTCGTGCTGGAGAAGAGCAGGCACATTCCTTCTTCAGCCACACAGAGGGCAATGTGCAGAAAGCATGTTCATATCGCCTCCAAGAACATAAAAGTTTCAAAGCAGAATAGCTTTATGTAATGGGGAGCACAGAAGGGGAAAAAAGAGCATTATAGTCACAATAATATAGGAACTGAGATTCTGGAACCATTTGCTTAATTTGGAAAGAAAGGGCTATGTTTCAGGAAAAAACAAAACAAAACAAAAAACTTCAACAACTCCAAAATAAAGACAAAATCAAGTTGGACTTTTTCTTGTTCTTTTTTTTTTTTTTCATTTTGGATTTTATTCATTTGTTCAGAAATCCCCCCAAATAATTTTTAAATCGTAGCGCTTTTTTTCCTTTTCTGCAAAAGATTCAGGTGTCTCATTCTGAAAATATAAATAAGAGACATTTCTACCTTTCTTCTTTTTTTCCATTTAAAGTAAAATGCTAAATAAACACATTCAATTTTTTCCTTTTGCTTGTTTCTATAACCTTCCCAACAATCATTTCTATATTTGTATTCTAGAACTAATGTATTTTACATAACCTGGCTTTTGTTAGTGATGAATTCAGGATGCTCAATGAACACTACTTCATTCCATTTCTAAGAGTGGGGCGTGAAAATGGGCTATGGGAACACTCCTGAAACATCTTAAAAGTACTGCCTAAATCACAAGAGGACACATCTCCATTTAACTGAAAGAGCTTCCTCAGGAGCTGATAATATGGGGGTCTGAGAGGAAAAATCTCCCTGGAGCTCTTGTTAGCTTGGAAAACTGCCCAGCTTGCATCAAATTAACATAAAACACTGCACACCTGGCAGAGCATGTCCCTGCATCTTTCTGCGTACTTCTCTGCTCCAATAACAAATTACTTAAAGCAAACAGAATTTTTATATTGTTCCAAGCTCCGTTCAACAAAACAGAACCTAAGAGTTAATTTTTAAAAGTTCTAAACTTTTCCTTTTTAGTCATTAAGTCATGATTAACGGACAGTGCTCTCTGATTTAATACTAAGGACTGTGTTAAGAAATTATTCGTACATTTTGCCATTTTGATCCCTGTTGACCAGTACATTATCCTGTGAGAGCAGTGGAACCAATGCCACCGTAGATAGCACTCAATATGAATAAGGATGGCAAAACCTGGGTCCCTGTTTTGTTACATAAACTGTTATTTGGTGGGGCTGCTATGATCTACAGTCATGGACTGGAAAATCATTCTGACAGGCACTGTACAAGCACTCATCATCTTCTGGAAGAAACAGATGTTTGATTCCAGAATAAAGGTGTATTTAAAATGATTGTGTCATTCTGTACCAAAAATACTGTGTGCCTTTCATTTCTCCGTTCCATGTAACCAACTGGAAGCCCAACACTATGCAACAGTAAAGAAGTAAACACAGGAAAGAAAAAAAGAAAATCATAATGAATTTCTCAGGGAGTAGGAAAAGATGTTCATACACAAGTTTTAAAGAGTGGACCACCCTCTAATTTTACTAATGAGTTTTGTGTAACTAATGTACAGCTACTCTTCTGAAACACATTACTTCCTGGTTAAAACCCCAAAAAGTAGAATCATTGTGTTGTCTTTTAGAATCTGCTGCTTAATAACGTCACATAGAAAAATTAGAAAGATGATGGAATTCATGTATGGAATTCATAATGTACCACCTTTTTTACACAGCCTGTAATTTGATGAGATGAGGGTAATCATATTTTCAAATGAAAAGTGGGCCAGCAGAAGGCAGCTGATGTAAAATATAATTTCTGTGAAACATTTGGTACACATTTGGTTTGTTGTTGTTGCAGCAATGTCATTTCTTTTGAGGTTTAACTCTGTTAGCTTTTCAAAGGGGCTGAATATAGGAACTGTATAGTCTAGGACACAGTTTTGTTTGGATATATTTTTAGCTGAAATGGACAGTATTTGTTAACGTATTCCACTGTGCAATAACAGCAAACTTTTATATTTCACCAAAGCACATCATTGTGCTTTAAAATGTTATACTTGAAAAAAAGAACTGTAGCTCATTATGTACACATATGTCTATGCAGGTCTATTCATGATAGTTTGGCAGTAATATGTCAACATTTCCATATTTGCTTGGTCTACTTTCTTTATTAACAGAAAAAAAGGTCTGCTTCATGAAGGTTCTCTTCATGAAAGTTTCACTGTCCGGTAATACCTTCCTGGTATTCCAATCAGTTCATATTTATTTATTTATTTATTCGTATATATATATGTGTGTGTGTGTGTGTGTGTGTGTGTGTGAATTTCGATTAAATAGGACCATTACAGGGGGGACTCCAAAAAAGCTCAAGAAAGCTTTCTGAAGATAATAAAAATGAAATGCATAGACCTTTGGTGTCAGCCACTAAATTATGTCTGTGTTCATCTATACAAGATATGGCCACAGAAAATAACTTTTGTGATCAATGTTAATCCTCAAAGAGAAGATGACTGATATGAGGTGCTAAAATATTTCACAGCACTTGCAATATTTCCTATTGTAAAGATCCAACTTCTGTCATTCAATTAAATGCTTTGGCATGGTTATATATTAGGAGTTTAAATTACCCAAAAAGAACTTAGACAACTTCAAGACTTTCAGCTGTAAGGACTATTTTTTGCATCACATACATATAGTTTTATATCAAAACCCAGAAAGATTCATTTCAAAGAGCCACTGGAGATAAATAGCTGGTGTCTGGAATATAACTAGAAATTTCTAATTAAACTGCACTAAATTCTCATCTCTGATACACTAAAATAACTCCAATGCAACTTTGCCAGAATTCAGTTTAATTACTGGTGCCGTAAACCAGTATGAGAGAAGCTAAGATCCACAGAAAGTTCTGATAATAGCATTTATGCAAGTATTTAATTATACAAAAAAAAAAGAAAAAAAAAAGTCTATGGTCTAAAAAGAATGGTCTGATACACTGGCCCATCCAGTTAAGTCATCGGTGTGTAACAACCATATGTTGTCTTTCATTCTGTGCAGATTGGACTGTTCTCCTGCAGCGATGAGACACTTTCATACAGACACTGCATCAGGTTGCCTCTAGCAGTGAAACCCTGAGGCTTCTCTCCTCCGCTGCAGTGAGGAGCAGCCCTTCACAATCACATTCCAGACATCAACAAACTGCTGCCGTATACTCTCCAACACAAGCACCACCCTAGACCTTAGCATAGAATTACGAGACCTTACCCCCAGAGCTGCTGCCAGGACACTGTGTCCTCACATAGCCCTTCTGCAATTCCAAATTCATAGAAGGCTTTTTGCTTAGAGAAATGATACTTTAAGTTTCTTTTCTTCCTCTTATACACAGCAGATCCCAAACACAGAAGACCTTGTTTCCTACATGCCTGACTGACTCTAAATGCATTTGAATTTAACATTATCAAGTGTCCACTATGTACATTATTAAGTAACCTCACCTTTGATCTGAAGATCTGACAGGGCAGAATTATGAACCTGTGGACCAGGTTCAGTGGAAGAATTTGAAAGATACCTGTATCTTTGCATGACAACTATTCCCCCATGAACATTTGCATGTGTAAGAAAGACAAGAAAAGAATACGCTACCTATATTCAATTAACCCAGGGTATTTAAAAATTGCTTATAATAAACATATTGCAAAATCACACTATGTACCAAATTCATTATTAGATGAGAAACATGTATCGCGTGCCTTTTTTCCAGATTCTGGTATTATTGCCCTTTTGCCAAATTAAAATTAACCATACAGGACTTATTAAGTAATCTGTCCCTGCCTGAAGGAACATCCCCTGTCATGGAATTGCATGTAAAGCCTCAAAACTTCGCAAAAATTTTATGTGACTCCTTGAAAGATTCTGCCATCTACTCAAGAGGAAGTTCAATGCAACTTCATTTTTCTGTTACCAACAATATACCAAAACACACCCAGGCAGCTTTGTTGTCTGTATGCATGTGTACATGGAAGGATTATTTGCTTGCACAGCTCAGAAACTCTCTTTCAAATACATTCATTTATATTTTTTTAAATTAGGTGTAACTATTTCCAGGCAAGCAAAAATAAATATTTTAAAATAAAATAACATATTTTATTTTATAGGTCAGAATTAAAACTTCTAATAATGATAAATTTATATCTGAAATTTAGGGTCATTAACATCAACAATATACTGAACAAATACTTCTATTATACTATCCTTCAGTAATGAGAACTGTAGCTGAATAGTCATTTGTAGTCTTTGGTTCTAATATGTGTTTATGCATATGGTTGTCCTATTTCAACCACCAATTTAATAAAACATTTATCATCATCAAAGACTTATTCACGAATGTTTGGATATCTTCAGGGGCCTGTTTTAAAGCACTTGCTTAAATGCGTAGTTGAATACAGATGACCTACTGAATGTCTTGGATAGGGTTCTTGTGAGTCTTCTGGATGTTTTTCTAAATAAACATTTTCTGTATATGTGTTTCTAGTACTAACAGATTTTGGTTGCTCCTTGATGGAGGTATAAATCCAGTATTAAGTGTATTTAGTAGCAGTAGTACCTAGACCTCTTCAGGATTTAAGAGTTCAAACAGAAAAACCTGACTATGAATGGGAATTGTTTAAAAACACTTTAGCTAACGTTTGACAACACGTATAGTGATTGAGAGAGCCGCCTAAGGACTGGAGGAAATCAGATATCACTCCTATCTTCAAGAAGGGCATGAAGGAAGGCCCAGGGATCTACAGGCCTGTCACCCTCACCTCAGTCCCTGAGAAGGTGATGGAACAGCTCATCCTGGAAACCATTTCCAGGCACACTAAGGACAAGAAAATAATTAGGAGTAGTCAGCATGGCTTCACCAAGGGGAAGTCATGCTGGATCAACCTGATAAAATCCTGTGACGAAATGACTGACCTGGCAGATGAGGGGAGAGCAGTTGATAACTGTCTACCTGGATTTTGTTAACGCCTTTGACACTGTCTCCCGTAAGATCCCCATAGAAAAGTTGATGAAGTATGGGCTGCATGAGCAGACAGTGAAGTCGGTTGAAAACTGGCTGAATGGCTGGGCCCAGACAGCGGCACAAAGTGTAGCTGGAGCAGTGTACCCTTGGGGTAAATACTTGGTCCAGTCCTGTTCGACTTCTTTATTAATGATCTGGATGATGTGCATGTGCAGCAAGTTTGCTGACGACACAAAACTCTAAGGAGTGGCTGATATGCCAGAGGGTCAAGCTGCCATCCAGAGGGATCTCAACAGGCTGGAGAAATGGGCCCACAGGAACCTGTCAGGCAATGGGCGCACACTGAAACACAGAAGGTTCCATCTGAACATCAGGGAAAACTTTTTCACTGTGAAGCTGACTGAGCACTGGCACAGGTTGTCCAGGGAGGTTGTGGAGTATCTCCTTAGAGAGGAGATAGAACCAGGGAGGTTGATGAATATCTGGAGCCCTCTGGACATGGTCCTGGGCAGCCTGCTCTAGGTGATCCTGCCTGCAAGATGACTTCCAGCAGTCCCTTACAACCTCAACCATTCTGTGATTCTGTAAATAAGAATCTAACAAATACAGAAAAATTATAAGCAAAAGGATGCAAGGCTTCATTTATCTATGCATGGAAACATAAGAAGAAAGAAAACAAAAAAGCAGGTTGGTTTGTTTGTTTTTTTAAAAGCAGTGAGAGAGGAGACAGGGTGCAAAAGGATCCATACCAAAAGACTGCTACATACAAGTAGTGAAATTGCCAGGCATGTAGAAGAGACAAAAACATAGTGTTAGGAAAACAAACAAGACCGCATAGTCAGATCCCAGAGTGGCAACAAAACAATTTACATTCTAATAAAAACTGAGGAAGATGTTAAACAGAAGCTAACAAGGCTAGACAGTTTCAAAACAGCAGGGCAACCTGTATCTGAGAAGGTCTCTGACCATTGTTATTGCTGATTTTCAGTAACCCTTGGAATACCAAGGAAATTCCAAAAGACTGAAAGAAAGTACCGTGTGCAGACACTCAAGAAGATGACCTGCATAATTACAAGCCGCTCCAACTAACATTGCTGCTAGACGAAATAATAGAACCTGATTAATAAAAAATTAAAGAAGGTAAATGTAATTAGTGCAAATCAACATGGGTTTATAAAAAATAGATCTTGTCAAAGTATCCTGATGTTTTGAAGGCAGGTTTTTTTGCTGAGATGACAAATATGGATCACATCAAATTTGCATATATATGCATTTATATCTGTTTCTGCATACACTGTAATTGTATGCATTTTGAATTCTGAAGGCATTTGACTGGCTGTGTACACCATTTTAACCAAGATCCAGAGTTGTTATAAATGTGATGTACTAAATATCTCAAAATTTAACCGTAACAAAGGAAATGAGTGGTTCCTAGTGAGAATCAGTGGAAATCTGATTTTCAACCCTTTGTTATTTAACATCATTATTTGAACTGCAGAAAAATGCATAGTCTTTGAAACTGAAGATGACTTGAGATTGAAGTTTACACATGTCACAAGCTTGGAACATCTAGGTCATCTGGTAAAAGGAAATCATCAGGCATTTTAATGTGGCAATGTGTAAAGTCATAAACCTAGGATAAAGAACACAGTTCCAGACTGAGACATTCCATGCTGTAACGAAATGTGTCAAAAGCTTGACAACTATGTTAGTCAGAAAAGGAAGACAAAAGAAACTGTACCCACCTGATAAATGAGACAGGTCATCTGGTGACAACTGACACGGAGGTACTCAACAACTTTTTTTCATCAAGTCCTCATCTCTCAAGCCCCTGAATCTCAAGGCAGGGACTGGGGGAATTAAGTCCTACCCATTGTAGGAGATCAGGTTCAAGATCACCTGAGGAACCTGAACATACCTATGTCTATGGGACCTGATGAGATGCATCCCAGGGTCCCAAGGGAACTGGCAGATGTAGTTGCTATGCTGCTTTCCATCACATCTGAAAAGTCAGGAAAGTCAAGCAAAGTCCCCAGCGACTGGTAAAGGGGAAACATTGCACCCATTTTTAAGAAGTGTAAAAATGAATACCCTGAGAACTACCAACCAGTAAGCCTCACCGCTGTGCCTGGGAAGATCACGGAACAGAATCTCCTAGAAGCTATGTTAAAGCATATGGATGACAGGGAGGTGATTAGGGAAAGCCAACATGGCTTCACCAAGGGCAAATCGTGCCTGACTGATTTGTTGTCCTTCTACGATGGAACGACTGCACCGATGGTAAGGCAAGAGCTACTGATGTAATCTACGTGGACCTGGGCATACCCTTAGCAAATTTGTGAATTACACCAAGCTAAGTGGTGCAGTTGGTACCCCCGAGGGAAGGGATGCCATCCAGTGGGATAAGGAGTCTTGAGGACAGGCTTGAGGAGTGGTCCCATGTGAACCTCATGAAGTTCAAAAGGAACAAGTGCAAGGTCCTATGCCTGGGCTGGGGCAATCCCCAGTAGTGGTACAGACTGGGTGGCGAATGGATTGAGAGCAGTTCTGAGGAGAAGGACTTGGGGATATTGGCAGATGAAAAATTAGGTATGAGCTGGCAATGTACACTTGCAGCCCAGAAGGCCAACTGTACCCTGGGCTGCATCAAAAGCAGCGTGGCCAGCAGGCTGAGGGAGGTGATTCTCCTGCTCTACTCTGCTCTCCTGAGACCCCACCTGGAGTACTGCATCCAGCTCTGGGGCCCCCAGCACAAGAAAGACAGGGACCTATTAGAGTGGGTCCAGAGGAGAGCCACAGAAATGGTCAGAGGGCTTCTCCCTTTCATAAAGAAAGGCTGAGAGGGTTGGGGTGGTTTATCCTGGAGAAGAGAAGGCTCCAGGGAGATCTTATTGCAGCTTTTCCATGCTTTAACGGGGCTCACAAGAAAGATGGAGAAAAACTTTTACCGTGTAGTGATAGGATGGGGGTAACTGTTTTAAACTAAAACAGGGCAAATACAGGTTAGAGAGAAAGAAGAAATTCTGGAACAAGTTGCTCAGAGAAGCTGTGGATGCCCCATCCTTGGAAGTCTTCAAGGTCAAGCTGGACAGGGCTTTGAGCAACCTGATCAAAGTGGAAGATGTCCCCGCTCATGGCAAGGTGGCTGGACTAGATGATCTTTAAAGGTCCCTTCCAACCCAAACCATTCTCTGGTTCATTGATTTTATGATTCTGTGATGTATAAAGCAGATAAAGGTAGTAACACAACCCACCATATCACCTTAGCTGGGTTCAATGATCCTTTTTGTCCTTATAAGCTATGAATACATAGGTTTGGGACCATGACTCACTCACAGCATTCCTTTGACGCAATTTTTTCCACACATATAATATATATGCATTGTACTGACCTGAAGTCTGAAAGTGCATTTTATGCATAATCATAAACAGAATTATTAAAAGCATTCCTTATAATGATATTCTAATAATTGTTTTTGGAAAAAATGAATCCTAACTTCAGTCATAATATCTGATTATCTGATTTAACATGCCAGGATTATGGCACAGCAATTAAGCAGTGAAGGAGTTTCAACTGAGTTATTACCTGTGTACCTAGCTTTCACATACGGATGAATTAATCAGGACTCAATGAAGACAATCTCCCCTAGTTTCAGGCTCAGCAAATTACTTGATATGGTGATGAATCAATGAAAATCCAAGAGAAGTCAGTGGAGTCAGTTTATTGCTGGAGAAAAGGGTGGGGAGAGGGCAGAGAGCAGGGAGTAAGGTGATTAATAAAATGAGAAAGGAAGTACGTGAGAAACGGCAAATAAATTGAGAGCAGAAGGAAATGGATGCGTGGTCTGGCAGCGTGTGTTTTTTGGAAGAAGGCTGGAACTGTAATGGATACCATCTCTTTTATATAGGGAATTCCACTATTATTTCTAACAGCTTGGCCATACCAGGGAAGAAGCACGTAGGACATTCATCATATAACTGACAGGATGCCCAGCAGCATAATTTTTTTGGATGTAAAACTGAAGGAAAGCACATTAGAGAGTACAGCTTGCTGAAGCTTGGAAGCATGTGGCCAGCAGAGCCTGCCCTGTGCAGGATATGCTTCTGACTCCATTTCTTACAGAAGCTCGTTCTTCTCCTAATGCAATGCTTATGCTATGGACTGGGCAAGCCACCCCTCCTGACTCCATTCCTTAGCAGAAAAAAATCGTGTTACTGTTATCATATGGGACACAACCTCTCCTCAGCCTCTCCTTTTTTTTTCCCATGGTACAGAACAATGGTGGGAGGCCATTAGTTTTAATTTTTAATTATGTTTTAAAATTAATTTCTTTTCCTTATTTTTCATTTTTCCTCATCTTCTTTAAAAAATTTGAATTTTTATCTGTATTCAGGGAAAAGAAAAGAACACGTACAAGCCCTTTCTATGTCTCATTGACAATCTGGGCAGAGTCTAGAGATCTTACTGATTCAAAACTGGGTAAACAGGGTGCAAATTAAAGATTTTTGTTTTCTTGTTTGTTGGTTTGGTTTTAATAAGTAGGGCTTTTCCCCAACCATAGTCTTGCTACTATTCCCATGAATGTAGCTGGGGATAACATTACATCGCAATTTAACTGCATTTCAAACTGTGTTTCAAGAACTTTACACCAGTGACATTTAAATCCAGTACGTAAGACATGAAAACCTAAATATATTGCAATTTCCTTGCCGGCTGCGTTGCATCCCATTGCACTAGACCCATATACTTCCGTTATGGCAGTAATTCTTCTTTTTCTTCTCTGGCAAACTTTCCATCACAAACTTTAAGCTACCCCTTATGAAGTGGACCCTTGCAGTCTCCTCAGCTCATTTGTATTCATTGTCTGATCACAGCTGATCTTTGTATTCCTTCCCTCTAAACTCCAGGTTTTCATTGGATTCACAATAAATATCAGTGTAAGTATACAAGATGATTGAGCAAACAATCAGGGACATAGCCAAGGCTTTATCATGACTTAGGTGATAAAAAAATGGACAGTGGCACAACTCTAATGAAAAAAACGCTTATAGGCAGATAATTCCTACATTGTAGAAACAGAGAAAGTAGAGAAAAATGTAGCATGTGCATGGCTGATTTCCCTGAGCAAAGGTTACAAAATTTTATACGATATAGCAGTTACACAAAATCAAACAGACCGATATCTAAACATGTCATTAAATTTCTACACGAAAATGTTACTTTCTCTTTAAACTGGGATTTCAAATATTCTAAAGAAACAATAATAAAAGTTCATTCTAAAATATCACATTCATTTGAGGGATGGAAGATCTTTTGGCTAGGACAGTTCAAATGCTCCCTTGCTACCAGAGAGTATTTTTAGCTGCTTATTTTATTTACGCATTTAAAGTTGTAACCCAGCCTGAGCTTTTACTGACACAAACACAAAACCAGCAACAAAGTTCCTAGCTATGTTGAGTGGATCTTAGTCATTGATTTATTTAAAACATATTTTTGGAGTGTGTACACAGCTGAAAATAAAACAGTTGATAAATATTTTAAATGTTGATAAATATTAACGTCAAATTATGAACTGTAAGTTTAAATAAATCTTTCAGTCCCTCAGTGGGTTTAGCATGACCACTTAAGTCAAATGTTTGAAAGAACGACCTCCACAGGAGATCGTAAAGCCAAAAAGTCCCTAGACTTTTTTGGGCAGAGGAAAGAGGTAAATGCGAATGTCAATATCCTTTTTCTGCTCTGAATTAGCAGTTGTTCAAGCTTGAGGAACAAATAGGAAATGGCTGGCTACTACAGCAGTGCATGAATACTGAGACAATTTCTCAGGCAGGAAAGGTCTCTCAACTTTGTAAAGTTGCTTGTGAAATTGCAGAACTATCAAAATCTAGATGTGCCCGAGTTCTTTGTAAATGTCAAACATCAGTCTTGGGAATGCTTTTATTATACCTATGGTATCTTCTAAGCTGGAACTCCGAATGGCTCAAAAGAATTGATTACTGATTACCGCAACTTCCTACACCACCAAATTTAGAGATTTAACATGTTCTGCTGGTGGTCTCACATTATCTACCTATGCAATGCCAGTAAAGTAGCTGAATAAGTGAAGTGTAATACAGATAAAATTGATGTTAGTTGAAAGGCTGAAGTCTGAAGAACCTTTTAATTATTTCTAGTATCTTATACCAATGGACTGAATCAAGAACTTCTCACTGACAAAAAACATAACCACACAGTTCTGAAAATCAGTGGCATAACTTTTATTTCCCTCGGTGGAAGAAGACTCAAGCTACCGGAGTCTTTTTGTCCCACAGATCTTCCTGATCTTTCAAAGAAGGATGCCATGTTCATGTGGACTTTGGAAATCATGCCCTCATCAAATTACCTTTTTCTAAATACTTTAAAATTTTGAAGTCTAACAAAATGAAAAAGTCACTCAGTTTCATCTGATGAAGAAGACTTGATGTTGCTTCTCTAACATTTTCTATCTGAAGTGACTGAAACACAATTGCAAGTGTACTTTTGTAAGACCGATCATGATTGGTATTTAGGAAATACAGACATGGGCGGTGGCACACCTCAAGCTATCTTTTGTCTGACCTATGAGTCAAATTGCTCAGAGGTACATCAGCTTCTGCATATGTAGAAAAAGAAAAAGTTGAAACCTCCCATAGTTTGTGCATAGCTTGTTATTGCCCCAAGCATTAGGACTATTACAAAGTCTTAAATATTGCTATAATTACTAAACACTGAACATGAGATCTGATGCTTTATAAGATTTAGAGATGCAAGTTGAAATTCCTAAAAAACTCCTATGGGAAAACCTACTGCCTGTCACGCATCCATAGTGATGAGTTATCCAAGCAGATCTTCAGTTTCTAATGTCTGATTAATATATTATATATAAAATATTTTCTGTCACAACTGCATCAACTGAAATAATCTTCCAAATGTACCTGAATAAAAAAATGAGAGATAATCAGAAAATATTTCTCTCCTCCTTGCAAAAGAAACAGACGATGTTCGCAGAGACAGTTTTTCAATTCATAGTCTTCAACCTTACTTCCAAACTTTCTTGCAGACTGGACCACTTACTGAAGCACTTTTTGTGCTTTATTCCGTGTTATTGCACCAGAGTTTAAAAAAATAAATGAACAAGCAAAGCAAAAAGAACCCAAGCAAAAAACAGTTTTTAAAACATTAATTCAATGACATTTGCAATTGATTCAATGCCCACTGACCACATCAAACTTTGATTCAGACTTTCTGTAGATAGATGAATGTATGCAAGCAGGCTGTATGTACTGTTGCATACACAGAAGTTAAGGACTCTTTGAAACTTTGTTTTTTCAGCACTGATGCAGGCTCTAGCTGCTGTCACCAGTTTGGAAATGACAGCAGACTATTTATTACTATTTCATTCACATGTAAGGTCCTAGGAAAAGCATATTCATTTAAAAAGTCACCCTGCATAACCCAGTTCAATGTTGTTAAATAATAACCAATTAACAAATTGTTGTTTGCCTGTTGAATGTTAATTTTATTATGTAGTGATGTATAGCACCTTAAATTACAATAATACTGTATAATGATGGGTGTAAATTTTGGTCTAATTTATAGCTAAAATTTTCTAAAAAAAAAAGAAAGCATAAGTTTAATGTTATGAAATACTACAGTCTTAAAGAAAACTCAGGCCCTCAGGTTAAAAGTTTAGTATATTTTTAAGTGCTTTGACACCCAGGCATAAAAAAATGATTAAACGTTAAACCTATGTGAAAGTTTTTTGTTACACTTGAAACTGAATTCTGTGGAATCTCTGACAACAGGACCTAACCTAAGAAATGTTAATCATCAGATCTAACACATCTGGAATTGACCAGATTTCACAAAATACCATTATGTCTGAAAAATTTCCAGAAAGATAACACTAGAATATGAGTCTAATAGAATATACGACATCTCCAGACACCCAACATTCAAGCACCATGAATTGAAGGGTAGATTCTCAAATTCTATATAGTCCAGAACTCCAGAAAAGAAGTTTCTTGTGCAACGCCTTGCTCTTTCAAAAGGCGTATTACACTTTTTTAATACTTTTCTCACTTACCCAAGCTACTAAGGAAAGTCTGGGTGCCATACAGACCAAAAGATGCATATTTTCACTTATACGCAGATCTTAATGATTTACTATACTTGCCCCTCATTTGATTTCTGCATCAATTATTGTAAAATGCAGTTCAACTTCAACTTCAGCAGTGGTATGGGACCTACTGCAATAGCATGAAAAGTATCAGAACTAGAAGTTTTCCTAGTTCTGTACTGATCAGGTTTGCACTGCACATAAACAGACAACCAAAAATAAAACTTAGCTGTGAAAGACGATTACTTTTAAAGTGAGTTGCTTTCATAGAGAAGCAGAAGATCCTATGATGAATCCCTTTAACATTCTCATTAAGAACACCAGGTTGCTGCTTTGTGTCTTTTTTATAAGAACACAATTGAAAGTTAGTCTACCCATAGACATATTCTTATCATTCCCTCTATAAGCCATGTAAAAGACTATAAAGCACTAAATTTGTATTTTCTGTGTTACTTTTTATCTTGTGATGACCTCTCCTGGTTGAGCTGTTCATTAGCCTTGATTCCAGAAGTTAAGAGTGTTTTGATCCCTCTATGTTCGTTTAAAAAAAAAGAAAAAAAAAACCAAAAAAAAACCCACAAGGAGGAATTTAATGCCAAAGTATGAAAAACTTGACTATGAATAAAATTTACAGTAAGATCTGAGTATTAGTGTGTGTGATACTGCATCACAGTGTACGTTTATTGTACTACAAGATGGGCTTTCAACACCCACTTCATCTTGAGATAAAACTGAATGAGATTCAAAGCTTTCAACAGGATCCCTTCTGAATCAGTATTACTAAGAGACGTCGTTTTAATGACAGAGATAGATTTACTGACTTTGCAAAGTAAACAAACATTTGAGATGCAATATATTCACATAAGTGATGTCTGATTCTATTCTTTCTGAAAACTGTATCTTTTTCTGTGTCAGCACAAGCAGACTGTAAAAAAACACTGAAGAGTAAGCTCATATATAGGGATTCGTAATTCACCATACACCATGAATCTTGCATACTTCCTAAAAAGTACTGTAAAGAATAAATTTGCTATTGTTCATTACTTCAAAGTCAAAACATAAAGTAGCAATGGAGGAGAAAATAAAAATGTGGCTGGAAATCAGTTTTACATCAAAGTTACATTTCACAGATTTTTAATTCTTTCAGAAGTATTCCCAATACGATGTTCAAAATCCAGCAATGAGGAAAAAAAAAAAAAAAGATAAAAACCTATGTGCATTCTGTTGCCATAGGAGAACAAAATTACCCAATGTCATTCACAATCAGTTGCATACAAAGTGACAAACAATCCCAGAAAACACAGCACAGTGACCAGTTTGTATACCAAAGCGTGCAACAGAATAACCAGTTAAGTGGTGCACCAAAACACTGTGACACAGCACTTGAGTTCCTACTCTGGTACCACTTCCCAAGCAGCTGTATGTCTTCACAAGAATTTTAAGCATGTACTGCAATGTGAACACTCCTTTTGTAATTTTAAGGCTGACATGTACTTCTAGCTATATTTCTGTTTCCAGTAAACAAATCCAGCTCCATTTCACTTTCAGAAGTGAGTCAGAAATGAAATGCTATACATTACATAAGGAGCGTAGTGTATAAGCTCTTGGAAGATCAATTAATATAAAGAAATCCTTGAATATCCAAAAAAAACCTGTCAAGATGGGAACGTATACGAGTAAATTGTAATTAAGATTATATATATCCTTTATTCATGGAATTTCTGGTTATAGTGATGTTAATACAACCACCAACTTCTCTACTAACTTCTTTCGAAAGTTAAAAGATTTGTTTGTTGACTAATCTGGTAACCCACTGTAGGTCATTTTCAAGTTAAACTACAGCCATTAGTTACTGAATGAAAAAAAAAAAAAAATCAAAAATCCTATTATAGAAATCAGTATAGGGAACTTTGTTTTCTAAGAAAAGATTTGTGACAACCTAAATCATAATATTTTTTGTCTCCCTGTATATTCCTGTTATGCAGAGTCTCAGAGATGACCACGAAGAAATAATATTCAGAAGGAAAATTAGATAGCTGGTCAAAACTAAGCAGTAAACCTCAGGATCAATATTTCTCCTAAATCAAAGGCAGAAAAATAACTGAACATCCTACAGCCTCTGAGACCTAGATACAATGGAGACACTGCTGTACATTTTCTGTTGACACATAAATAAATGTCTAAGTGCAAGCAAATCCTGGACCAATATCATTGTTTTATTTTTCATGAGGTATCAGACGATAACAGATAGAAACGCACTGAGAAAGTACAGCAGTGCTCCAGTTCTCTGATCATTGCATTGTTCATTCCTGCTCCTAAGTAAATAAATAAATAAATGTAATGATCCACATAGATCTCTACGCAGTATATACATTACATTCTAAGACAATTCCCTGCTTGCTCAGTAGAATCAGCCCCCATTCAAATACACACAAAACCAACACATCTATCTGTAACATCTCATGACATTTCTTTCCTCTATAAACAACAGAGAAAGTCAACAGTAGTGTCTATTTTTGATGATTCTATAAAAATGCTCTGCTTTATTTCAGTATGCATTTCAAAAATACTTTGCAAATGGCAAATGCTTTACATGGTCTGAAGAGAAACAACTAAGTACTTAACACTGACATCTACCTGCAAATGTTTTGCTGGAAACTACAGCTCAGTGCAATGTTAAAGATTTGATCTCACACACATTGAAATCAATGAGTACGCTGTCATTTTTACACTGATAGCAGAATTGGGTCCTGTACAGGTCCTCTGCACTCCGCCGATCTGAAGTTCAGCATTTCAGCAGATGCTTGATCATTTCTCTGCTATTTCTGCCTCCCTAGGGGGGCAATTGCTGGTCTCTCTAAAATACCTTTGCTCATTTTATTATGGGAAGCAAAACTTCACTCTGAAGAAAAGCTGTCCTGGCTCAGTTCCGTCACATCAACTCACCATCATTCTTTTCTCTTCAAATGAGACAAAATTTTCTCTTGCTGCTCCTTGATAAAACACTAGTTATGGAAACTGCTCACATCTCCTCTTTTCCCTCACACAACTGTGTAAGTGAAGTACTTCCAAATGCAAATTTCATACCTTCTGAGGAAGGTGGGAAAAAACAAAACAAAACAAAACAAAACCAAACCGAAACAAAACAAACCAACCAACCAAACCAAAAACACTCCCCAAACTTTAAATAGCTTCTATCTGATTCCTTTCCCCCTCTGACTCCATTGCAGAACCAAGACTATATCATAGAGCAGGTCTTTCAACTTTCCACACCAGCTACCACTGAAATCATCTACGCTTAGGAAGATCTGATAGGGAGCATTGCGAACAATATCAAACCTCAGTGCGTACATACACATACAAACAAACAGAAAATCAAACACAAGATTCACCAGCAGAGAGAAAATAATCAGCCTCACAGAGTTGAGGGAATTCCCCTCTGGCTTATTGCAGAGCTGAAATTGTGCATGCTTCTTAGAAAAGGGTACTTACGAGATGCAGGCAGAGCGGTCCTGGCTCTGCAGCTAATGCTGCTGAAAATCCAGAGGAAGAGAGCTGCCCTGCAGCCAGCTCGGGTAACCACAACCATCCTTCACTTCCTGGCTCCCTGTACTCCAAATGCCAGCCGCAGAAGACCTGCTTTTCTCCACTTTGGCCCCTTCTCTCTCTCTCCTTGTCTTTCTCAGAGGAGGGGGTGAGGAGGTAAAGGGGGCAGGGCTTTACCTTGGGGTAGAAGCCAACCCCCCTCTTCGTCTGCTATCTCTGGGTTTGCAGCAGCAGGATAAGTCCCGGTACTTTTCTTTCCCTTATTTCTCTGTGTTTGTGTATGTGTGTCTGTACCTCCTTCTCAGAGGAAGGGGGAAAAAAAAAAAAAAAGCAAGCCACGAAGTATCAAATAACAAGGATTGTAGAAGAGAAAAAGAAAGATTAAAAACGCAATCCCCAAAATGATGTGGGGAGGAGGGAGGGAAAGGGAGATGGAGATGAAGGCAAGGGAGAAAGGCAGAAAAAGCTGTTGGTGCTGCTAATGCTGCTGTTGATGCTACCACTGCAGCTGAGCTCTTCTTCCTGCACAGAGCAGCGCTGCTGAGAGAAGCTTGCAATAACCTCCCAGCTCAGATATATATACACAGTGTACACGCACATACAGCCGGGGAGCCAAACACACACTCACACAGGAGCAGGGAGAGCGGAGAGGGAGGGAGGGAGAGACACTCCCGCAGCAGAGAAGCAGGCTCGGAGCCTCTCTCTTCATGTATTCATCATCTTCCAGCGGGAGGAAATGCTGCCACCAGCAGCAGCAACCACCCCCCCAAGCGAAAAAAAAAAAAAAAAAAAAAAAAAGAAGCCGAAGGGAAAATCCTCTCCCTAGCGCTTCCCTCCCCTTCCCTCCCCTTCCTCCGGCTCCTCCCTCTTCCTCTGCGCCCCTCCGGCCTCCAGGACCCTGCTCGTCCTCCCTCGTCTGGTTCAGAGCCAGGGCCGGGGCGCCGCGGCGGGGATCGGGGCCGGGGCCGGGAGCGGGCCGCGGGGAGGCCGCGCCGATGCCGCTGTCCGCGGTGCTGAGGCCGGGCGCGGAGGCTCGGTGCGGCGCCCACCGCCCGGCGCCTCCTTGCCGTCCCCGGGGCGCAGCGGCAGCCCCCGCCGTCGGCTCCTGCCTCTCTCCCCGCCGCTCCCCCGCGCACCCGAGATGGTAGCGGCTCCCCGAGCTCCAACCTGCCGGGATGCGAGCCAGGTGGCCAGCAGGCAAGTCCTCCGAGCGGTCCTAGTTCTGGGGGGGGTGAGCACCATCCCGCCTGTAGAGAGCTGGGGCTGCAGGAGCCGCTAATGCAGATGTTTTCATTCGGTAATTAATTCTCACTCCGAGAGCGAGCCAGGAAGCAAGCTGCATTACAGTATCATTATGGTTTTCACCTACAAGAAATGACTGAGACAACCTGGCCATATCCTAGCCTTATGGTTTAGGGATTTCAAGAGACTGACCGCTCTTTTCCATCTCTCTCCATCCCTCCTGCCACTGCCCTTAAACATACTGAACCAAAAGTTATTGCTCACCAGATATGGTAGAATAATGAGGGTGGGGAGTTATTCATGGATTATTTATTCTACAATCAATGAGGCAAAGAAAAATGAAAACAATTATTTCTCAGGTGTTATATAGAGAAGGCTGAGAAATGGAGAGGTATAATTTCTTTAGAGGAGCCCCAAAGCAGGGATAAATTATTTTCAGTGACTAATACACATGCTGTTAACAAGTATCTCCTGTTATTTAGTGAGTGTGATGAAGTGGTTAAGAACGTATGTAAGACGAGATTTTCAGAAAGGCCTTGGGATATTAGGATCCTCAATCCTATTGCCTTTCAGAGGGAGTACAGTGCCTATCTCTTAGGTCACTTTGAAAACTCATCCATACGTAATATGTGATATCCCAGGAGAGAGCTGTGGCCTAGAGGTTTAAGCACAGCACAGGATGAAGCTTAAGCGCCAGTCTTGGGATGGGAAAAAGTGTTTCTGTAATTTTGTCCAACTGCCTTAATTTTTCCTCCTTGAACCTTTCCCTCCCTTGTCTTACCCATATTGAGTATTAATACATTCATATTTTAAATGCTTGCATAGAAGTTATGCCAATATATCTGTAGTAAACGTGGAATGAAAAAGTGCACTATGAATGCTAAGTGTTATTATACTCATCTCTGTTTTGAAATAATAAATATTCCCATAGAGACTTTGTAACCTCTTCTCTGCATCATGCTGAGCCCTCTGCCATGCCCTCCCCATTGCTTAGACCCACAGACACTTTTTGATGTTCAGTAATCATTAAGATATGTGAGTTTTGAGGGAATTAACTAAGAACGAAATATTAACTAGTGTCATTAAACTAGTTCAAAATTGCCTCTTTCTGTAACTTCTTTCTCGTTAACATCTTCTGTTCTCCTCCTGCTCTATATCCTACCATTTTTCAAATTTGTAAACCTAGATTTTCTGTTCTTTAGCTACAGCAGAAGCAATAGTGCTGATATACAATCAGAAACTGCCTGTATATATTCACGGAAAAAAGAAAAACTTCTGACTATGACATGCAAAAAATCCTACCGCTTTCATTATGAGATCTTGCAACCCTTTCAGTATTCATTGGCCTTTATTATTCACCTGAGTAAGTAATAAACAGCTCCTCTGAGTAGTATTTAAAAGCTCAGCAGACCATTTTGCAAACTAAATTTCTGCTTTTTAAGGTCCTTCCAACAAGCACAACAAAAGCAATATACTTGCACATCACCCGTTTATGGTTTTATACACATATACCTGCACATCACATATTTCACAAAGTCCTCCACCGGACAAAAATATGACTTGATTTGAGTTGTTCAAACTTCCCACCTCTTTAACATATGCTAATGAGGGTTTTAAAAAACATACTCAAATTGCTCACAAGTAGGCATGCATTTAAAAAATAGTTATGAAGGATAAGACAAGTAATTCAAAACAGGAAGATTCTGCAGGTTGATTGATGAATATCTCAATAATGGTGATAGTAGAAAGTTTCCTTGTGGTTTGAGACGGAAGAAACGGCACGGATTATTGCATTTTTCCCCACCTCAGAATAGGATCAGTCCTTAAAAACTACATAAAATATTTAAACTATGTAGCAACTGCAATGAGTTGAGCAGGGGTAATGCAATTATTTTTACTATAACCACAACTGGGGCCTGCAAAATCATTAACTTTGACTGAATCTGTCACACAAAAATCATTACAAAGGTCTTCAGGCATTTTTGATTCCTATAGAATAAGGTAACCATCATATATATATATATATACACACACACACTCACTCTTTTTTTTTCTGGAGGATGTTTTGAAATATTACTTTACATGATTCAACAAATCCAAGTTGAATGTATTAACCTTTGAAATGAAAACATGGTCAAATTGTGTTAGGACACTATATGGAGTTATTAAACACTTCTCCTACTCTTCCTCCTAACCTTTCCTTTCCAGAATGTAAATGTGAGAATGTTTCTAAGCAAGCAGAGAGACACTCCCACAGCCTAAGCAGGACAACTGCAAGCTTTATCACCCCTATCCTGCAACCGGCAAGTGCCTGCAACTTGGGTTAACAGGGACCTGTACTCCACACGCTGTAGGTTAGCAAAGTGTCCTAGCACAGTGGGACAGACATACCAGCCAAGATGGGCAGAAGGAGGATCTCCCAGCAAAGCTAGTCCCATAAGAAAATTAATCCTTCCTTATTTTTCAAATCAACACTCCCAGAGCCTTAAAAGCTGGGGATATATCTCAGTCTACTGTTGAAACCTCCCTGGCAATTAGTAAGACACTAACGTGTTAAAAGACTCTAGTTATTACAGCTGTACACAAATTTTATTGAGCTTAATGGAAATTATACACATACATTGATGAATGAATAGATCATTCTGAATTTACTAGGGCTGTCAAGCAATGTCTGCTAAATGGAATTCATCCTGGACAGAGCTATATTTACAGTATGTGAAAGTCAAGAAGAAAAACACTATGTCAGAAAGCTGGAAAGGATAATTAAGAATTTCAAACACTGGCGACCAAATGTCATCCAATAAAGTGATCAGCTGGGGCCACAGAAGAAAGTGAGCCAAGCTGAAAAAGAACCTAAAACTTCTGAATTAATACTGAAAAGTAAAAGCCATGCTTCTTTATTCTTAACAAACTACCATTTTAACATAGTTTTTCTGTTTTATAGTTTTGGTTGCCAAGGAGCCCTTGCAAGGTAGAGCTATAAAAATCATTCATAGCAGAATTTCCATCCAAGTCTCTAGGACAGTAGGTATGAGAACCTCACACAGGAGAGATAGATGGATGTATTTCAAATTATGACCAAACTAAACTTTATGATTATATGCATAGAATGAAATGCCATAGAATGGACAGCTCTATTACTGAGGGAAGTCTTGGGTTTGTTAAGAACAACATGGGGGTTTCTACCAGGACTGTCTATAAACATGGGTCTTTCTCTGAGGGAGAAAGAGTGCACATGAAAATTGGGATCATCTGCCTATCAGAAGCTGTAAAGACCTGAAGAAAGTATTTATTTTCTAGAAATGTAAGGAAAGAATCTTTCCTAACCTTCCTAATATAGCTAAAAAGGAAGATGAGGGTGCATTGGCAGAAAAGAGCCATTATCATCTTCTTGTTTCATGCTGCTAAAAATAAAGCATTACAGTTTGAACTGAATGCATTTTGGCTTGACCATCATTTTGTTGTTGTACTTGAACTAGAACAAACAAGCAACTAAAAAATTGGAAATGTGTATATAGGTAATCATAGAAAAATATGGTTCTAGTTCTTTCTTTACATGCTTCATAACAAAGTTGGTTTTAAAAAAGGAATGTTAAAACTCTCAAAATGCTCAGTATGTCACTATTAAAAATTAAGACACCAGATTCTCATTCATAGAGATATCAAAAGAAACTGAAGATGCTCAGAAGTTTTCAGCTTCATGTCCCTACATCTTCTGTAGTTTAAACATGTGCTCAAGACAGCATCTACCTTTAGAAATTTCTTTTGGGATATCTTGGTCTCTATCAATGTATGCTGCATAATGAAAAATTTTGACAATCAAAACAAACAAAAAATCATGCCATATGTCTCGGACATATACTAGACTTAAATCTGCATTTTATAGACATGCAGATAGAACTGAATTCCATTCTTATTCTGCATCATGACTAAAACAACCAAACAGAAATGGTGGTTACCTGTCAGAAATGCAACTGTTTTCCACTTATCACCAGTCTTATTTTGAGCTCATTTACAGTTTAATGCTCCTTGAAGAATTGGAAGAATCTGTTTATTTATAAATATAATTCAATTACTGCTCATCCACTTGAACAGTCCAAAATACTTCCCTCCTCCAAGACACAGTATTCTTCTACACATTCATGTGCTTCTTTTTCTTCTAGTTTGCCCTCGAACCGCAGGTTAAGCGTATTTCCCTCCTCCTCTGATTTAAGCACCACCTGTTCATTTCTTTGGATGGTTTTTATATTGCAAAATAATTTTGCATTCCTACTATCCCTAAAGTCTATTAATGAAAAAATGAAACAATATTTGAGAATCACTGAGACAAATGATTTCAACATGGCATCTATTTTATTATTCTTTTCTTCCAAGCTGGAAATGTTATATCCATGAACATACCTATTTTGAGAAACTGACTGTTTCAGGGAGCTCTATTGAGCAACCTGTGGATGCTATTAATGCAACCAGCCCAACTGTACGCTCAGCTGTATCTTTTATGTTGTGTGCATAAAACACGCAGGAAGAGATTTTCTTTGCACAAGAAGTAGAGGATCCCTTCCAGCCCTATGATTCTATGCTTCTGTGATTCTATGATGGGGTCAGCAATAGCCATCTGAATGTAGTAGTCATTTGGGGGTTTTGCCAAATTAATCACCTGAGAATATTGCACTGAAAAACATCTAGACAATTTTTAAAACACGGATTAAGTCCTTGAAAGACTGACCCCTTGTTGAATCTATTTCTATTCCATTCTGGAATACAGACTAGAGTTTTTGATTCAGTAACCTTAAAAGTTTTCTTTCTCTCAGTTTATGAATTTTTTAGATCACATAGGTGCTTTCTCTTACTAATGTTATATATTACTATTATCAATAGCAATAATATTTTACGTTGACTTTATATTTATATGTATTACTTAGATTTTTGCTAAATGGCAAATACATTAAACGGTATTTTCTAGATCCTAGTCTTGCCTTGTGTACTTTGGTTGAGTAACGTGGAATCTCAGTACTATTGAAACCAGAGGGAGTTTTTCTACTGAATTAAATGGGAACAGGATTTTCTCTCTTATATTTGTACCTGTGACATCTGAGGAAGTCCCATCTGTACAAAGAGACAGACACTGCGCATCTTGTAAGTGTATAAATAACACTGAAGATGTTAATTATTTTCCAACCATCTACATTGAACTTGCATTGTATTTAAGTATCAACCTATACAACAGATTTTACTGAGAATGTATTTTAAAAATACATTGAAATGTACATTTAATATACTGCACTAAAATAGTGTTTTCTTAATTCAGTTTAGAACATTTCATAGGCAATTCATGGATGCACAGGAGAAGGTCTATGTCGAAAAAAATGCACACAAAGTGAATTATAGTAATATTATCAAAAGCTATTGCAATTATGTTGGAAATATTTCTGTCACCTTTAAAGGAGAAATTGAAATCAATCTGGAACATTTCCTTCTGCTATTTCTGGGGGAAGAAAGGCATCCTTTCACTAATGCACAGCCTGCAAGGTAAATGCTAGAGAAGAGACTGTCTTCTTATGCTATCATTTATGCCTGGATGAGGAGACTTCATGTGACTTGAAGGCTTTTGCAAGACAAGTACATAGCAACACTTTGGTGAATACAGTAAACACTTCCACGGCAAAGTAATATTAGGGAAGAACTGATGTATTTTTAGCCATATTTTAATGCAAATTAGCAGCTGGAAACACAGGAAAGAGCCAGCGTACTCTGACAAGATTTCTTTCTTTAAACTGACAGTGATCTACAGCCCTCATCTTGGGAACTTCTTTGGTAAAGGTTTTGGAATAATTCACAACTAGTAGCTTTAAACCACTGCTTTATGTTAAATAATTTGTGCTACCGAGGATATAGCCTCATTATCTACTCAATACATATTTAACAGATTGGAAGAGGTTATCAGAGTAATGCACTAAAGTTACTGAAGCATTTAAGCATTCTGAGTAAATATATATTTGCCTCCCTCTGACATTGTCCACATCATTCAGTCTCAATTACCGCACTAATAAACCATAGTTATCTTCATCTTCTACTATAGATAGCATATGGATACATGACAATAAAAGTACTTTAAAATCCTACCATTTACTCTATCTTATATTCTTAGGAGTATCCAGAGTCCTCTTGAACCATGTTATAAATTCTTTCCTACAACTGATTGTGGTAAGGCACTTGGTATTACAGTTAAATGTGAAGCTCCAGTAATTCTCCATTATGACTCCAGGACTGCCTTTTATTAAGTGTCTACAGCATGCCCAGCACAGAGCAGGGTGTCAATCATGACTGGAGCTTCTGCATACTACCTGAATATGATTACACTTAAAAGATAAATATGTATTGTTTTGCCTGTCTGCACACCTGCCTGTCAGATAATTTCCTACGCTTGCTTTTTTTTTCCCCCGCTCTCTTTCTGCTAGGCTTCTAATTTCTTACAAAGACAGCCTGGCATTAAGAACACCAACTGTATGAAGACTGGCAACCTGGCAACTTTTTTTAAAACTGAAAGCGTCAGATGAGCTTTATGCTAACTATAGGAAGTCACTTGCCATGGCTACTCAGGCACAGTAACTGCTTAGTTTTCAGTGGAGTTTCTGAGCTGCATAAGAGTCCTAGCTGAGCCTGACCAGATCAGATCAGCCCACAGCTCACAATGGAACTACTGTGTCACATGCCTTGAAGAATGTTCCCATTCACCAGTTGGAGGTTTTCATTAAACCAGTAACCCTCCTACTACTTTAAACAGAACAATAGATTGTATAGGGTTTTGGTGAACTAAGGAGATTAGGTGCTAACTGGCATGGTGATCTGAAAACACACTATTTATTTTATTGTCATATTGATATAAATTCTGTGCTGCAGTAGTTTTATCCTAAAAAAGAGGTGGCTTATTCATTCCTTGTTCAGAGTAGTCCCACTGCAGTTAGTCTGATGTTCTTTCAAGGGAAGCAGTCAGCAGGCTGTAGTAGCATATAATAAAATCATACATGCATGTACATCATAAGTGCACAAACAAATATTGTGAGCACAAATGATTGCTCTTGACATCTAGGCAGCCATTTTGAAAGTAAGGGTGAAACTGAGACTGAAATTACTTCTTTCCATAGAATCAGGAAAAAATTGAGTAGTAGTAAAAAGGGAATGAAATCCAAGTACAAATTACAGGGCTGCACCATGATCTTTTTTGCCATTCTTCGTTCTGCACTGACATACCAAAAGCAAACTGGAAGCCTTGATAGGAGGGACACAATGTATGTATGTATGTATATACGCTCTGATGTATGAATGGTGATGCATCTGCAACCACCCTTAATGACATGCAACCTCTCATTAGATTTGATAGGGCAGAGGCCTTTCATAAAGACCACTTCAGCTTAATTCATAAGGAGCTGTGTTCTGATTTTAACATCTCTAGATTTTAATCTGTACATTGCAAAACAGCCTGGGTTTATTGCCTGGAGTTAGAAAACATTGTGATTTTAAAGTCTTTTCTGCCATCGATAGTCCAACGCAATGAACTATCACATGCCCTGCTACACAACAGTAGGAGAGGTGCAGCTACACTGTCGGTACATGCGTGAAACTGAGACAGATGATAACAAGCTTCTATGTGATGACTCTTGCGGCAGCCACCACAATGCACTCTGAGTTTGCCATCCAGTCTGGTATCACATGAAAAATTTTTTGTGCATTTTTCCTCTAGTATAGAGAATAGAAAGCTCCCTAACTGAGGAATGAGGGTTCTAAAAAAACACCCAAAAAACAACCTGAAAGAAGAGACTACAGAACTGCAAAGGAGCCTGTGGGTGAGCTGCCTTATTTACATGTCAGGTGCTTCAGTACTAGCCCACCATCTCTGTTATCTCTTGGAGAGCAGAATATATATGTGTACATATCACCCACTCGTACAAACAAACACTGCATGTTATTTACCTATTTAGTAAATAGTGTACATATAAAGTAAATTATAGAATGACAAGCTTATTATTAAAATATATTCTGGATAACCTTCATTCATAAGAAAATAAGACTGGAAGAGGCCACTCAAGTCATATCAGTTGTCCAGATTTGTCTTCCAATATAAAGTCTCTTTCCTCTCATGTACAAATCCTTTTTCCCATATTTACGGAACACTGGGTGACTTGGAGATAATTTCTGTGAGGTATGGCCACCTAAAAATCACTTAGCTTTCAGACCCTCTTCAGCTTTTTTGAAAGTATCAGACATGAAAAGATACATGTATTTGATAAAAGACTTATACTTCTTGATCTTATCTCATTTTTTAATTAAAAATTATAAAGAAGTCACATTAGGTAGACCAAAGTCCTACTACTACAATAGTGGATGAGGTTTTAGCTATAAATATGTTGGTAATAAAAGGTGCTTAGACTACTGTATGTTACTCGCTGCAATGTGGCATGTAATGAATGAACAATAATTTATTCTCCACAGCATCTAAGGATTTTGAAGCATCATTCAAATATTGAATTAAGCTTCCCTACAAGATAAGCAAATATTATATCCATGTATAGAACAAGCACAGAAATGTATGCACAGTGGCCAAAATCACCCATATTCCAACCACTGTAAACAAGACCCACTGTCTCTGAGACCAAAATTGAGTTTTTAAAGCCAGATGGACAGATCAGCAAAAGCTGTGCCTCTTGCCCTATAGAGCAAGTTGCCCTATCAGGGCAAGTGAACTGAAAGTGCTCCATGAGTACTTTGATGGAGACAGCAGAGAGTATGAGAGATTTAACCATCAGAAACACAGTCTAAGAGGAAAAGGCTGAAGAACCTCAGTGAAAAGTACTTTAAAGGAATCCAAGGAACAGGATGACTGTAAACTAACAAGCTAATGCCTTTTGCTACCCATAAAGAAAATATGATAGAGGTGTAGGTGAACTAGATGAAACTAGTAGTAGAAATGTTCATAATTTACAGAGTACACACGTTTTTTGTTGCTCATCGTTCAAAAGTGATACAGCGCTATCTTGTAGAAATTTCTGCATTTTGTGGGAACGATTTGAGTGCAGAGAAGTATTTAATAGCACCACTTGTCACTTTTGAACAGTGAAAGATCTTCAGTATCCCAGTCAAAAACCTTGAAATGTGTTGAAGTCTATATGGCTGTACTCTGTGCAAAAGAAAGATGAAGAGCAGGCTATTTTATTTCCACTTTAAAAAGACCTTGAATCTCTCTGGTAAACGTTGAGAACCGAAAAGAATGCAATCTCTTTAAGAACCAAAAGGAATGCAATCTAATTATAAGTGCTGCTGTGATAAAAGCACTGAGTCCTACTGTGTTTCCAACTTCATGGTGAAGTTAGGTCTCATTGTTCTACCCACAGACATGCCTGCAAATGTGGGAGAATTTCAGATGCAAACTGAAGACTGAAAGACTATTCTCTACTCACCCATCTTACAGCAGCTAGTGGTTTAGTTGCTTGCCACTTCCGCCTCTAGTGAAGACCATGCTATACAAGAGTTGTAGGATATGTCAATACCATTCTGAAAAGCTGTAAATATAGCATCATAACCTGTTTTCTAGGTGCTCTCCATCCACACGGCTGCTTCTCCAGCAGCTTTTGGACTGCCTGCTTAGAGGTTGTCTGGCAAAATATTAACGCACTGGGCATGTACAAGCACAAAGGATACTATGAGCTCCAGCAGATGTCTCAGTCACTCTTCCCGCAAACCAGCTATCTGCAAAACTGGTAGGTCTGATGATGCGGGTGGCTTTAGAAGCACTTATAGCATTTATAGACACACTCACAGGGATATTTTGACAACTCAGATTGAAAATCTGTTCTTCCCAGAATAAGTGCATCTTTTGTTCATTAGTCTTCTGTTCAGTTCAGTTGACCTTGGTTTTATTTTAAACCCTGATTGCTGTAATGTTTGCTTTGCTGCTCAACTAAAAGTCTATGGAATTCCAACAAGTAAATGGTTGGAAGGAAAAAAAAAGGGATGTCATCTTTCTCCCTCACAAATCAAGGAAGGATTCATCTGAATATAGACATCTAACTTTGAACTTGTCGCTTTAGTCTCCCTTTACAGTTGACAGAGAGGTAGTCGGGACTGTCAGTGACATCTAGGATAAGGTTCACATTACTCTAATCTAGAATTTGCTCATGATCGGATGAGTCAAGCACCACTAAAGTGCCCATTTCCTTTCCTTTAACTACAGGAAGATCCTTGAGTACCTGACACAGTTGTAGACAGCCAACCACGGGCAAGATGAAGCCTGCCCTATCACAGAGATTCAGTTGTCCCTCCACAGAGTCTGCTTCACCCCACTGTCAACTTATGTACACCATGCTGGCTCACTCATATTGAATATGTAAGAATAACCACACTAAGAACTGTCAAATCACATTGGGAATTGTGAAGCATCTTGTATAGCAAGATGCTTCAAGTGCCTTTTCCTTGAGAGCATGGTCCAGATTTGAAATTTGCTAGTTAACACCAAGCCTAAATTTTTGTAGTTAGCCAGAAATCACAATAATAATAATAATAATCATAATTTTAAAAAGGAAAAAAAACAACACCACAAAACAAAGAAAACTTCACAAAATAAGTAACAGATAGGAAGAAAGAATGGGATCATCAGAAAAATCAAAGAAAATATTGCATTTAGCAGTAAAAATAGTAGGCACTCTACAGTTTTGCAGCTCATACAAGAAACTAAAGGAGGGAGGCAGTTATGCTGAGTTTTTTTCGTTGTTTTTCTGTCCAGCTGTTTCTCTTTTTTTATTATAGAAGATGTGGAATTTCTTATTGACTCTAATCGAAATGACAGCAATTTAAGAACCACCAAAGCACAGTGATTCCCTTTAAATTAATGCAAATAATAGGTGGACAAAAGCATTCATGTAGTCATGTTGATATGGCTAAGACCCATCCATACTAGCAGATTTTTCATTGGAATAACACCTTGCAAATTATCTATACAAAAAAAATGCAAAAAAAATATTTTTTTAAAAGAAAAACATGTTTCCAAGGGGATTCTATGTGCTTTTCTACAAGTTTGTGAGAAAGGTTTAATTGTAATCTCTATTTTGCTTCCAAAATTAAAACAAAAGAAAATTTCCTTTGTCTTTGCCTATGCTTTCAGTAACCCAAATGTTGTGCTATACCAATCTATATGCCAGGCTACTCATCTCTCTCACCTCAAGGGGTCTTCCAACATTTCCATTTATTTTATCAACTCAAAGTAAAATATAAAAGAACTGGAGGTACTGGATCTTTGGTTCTGAGTCCTGAACACCAAGAAATACAGCATTTTGCTATCCTAACACAACCCTAAAGTCAACCCATCCCTGCTGTATGGACAGTTATAGATCAGAACAATTTACTTTTTTTCCCCTCCTTGGATGCACAGTAATGCCTTCCTTTGCTTTCTGGTGACAGGGCACATACACTCAATCACTTCTTCCTCTCCAGCCTGTGCAAGAGAATAATAATTAAAATCTTATATATGACGTAAGTACTACTCATGGCATTTCCAAATCAGTTTGAGAGCTGTGGAAGGTGTTTGATTCACGTTCTGTTACACCAAGACAAAATCATAGCTCCTCACTTATGCTGAGTCAGTGCTTGCTGTATAGAGAGAGCATTTGGATCATTTCACCTTTCACATAGCCTACACTGCCTGTCTTTAATTGCCGATGACCAAATCCTTCACTGGCTTCATGGTGAGCTGGAATGAGTCTATGATCCTGTATATTTGGTTTATATTGTCTTGTTTATATCTAACTGACGTATCTTATGATTGCATTGGGCAAAACACTCTATGGTAACTGATTGTCTAACTCTGGTTTCCAGTTTATCTGGAAAACACACAATTCTTACTTGATCAGTTGTATCTTAACATGAAGCCTGATTACTGAATAAGAAACGTGCTTCATGGATCTGTCTCTTACCTGCACTGAGAAAAACTTACACACTTCCAAATGCATTATAACTTTAGTTACCCAGAAAGTAACCAGGTTGATAGATGGCAAAAAAAATCCTATAAAACCATATATAGGAGAAGCATTTCTTGATATGAATCAAAGACCAGAAGAGATTTCCTGATCTATCCATTTCAACCCCTTATGATTTCAAGTATTACACCTTAAAATTTGTCCAGTTTTCCTTTTTTTTTTTCCTTTTGTAAAATTGAATCAGAACATTTTAATGGTCAAGAAATTCCTTTTAATTTCCAGCCAAAATATATTGATGGTTGGATTGTATCCAATTGCCAACATTGCCCCTTACCTTGAGATTATTCTGACATCCCAGTCAGATTAAACAAGTGAAATTGTTGAGCATTAAAATGCATCGTTGAAAGCTGGGGAAAAAAAAAAGAAATGGGCTTAAATCAACCCATTTGTAATAACAAAGCTATAGGCCTTCTTTCAAACATATCAGTGAAAAAAATGGTGTCGGGTGTTTTTTTTAGGTATTTTTTAATCCTAAAAATGTCAAACAGTAAGAATGGGTTACAATTCAAGAAACACAACCGGCTGTACACTTGTAGAAAGGCGGAACTACACTTGTACAGAAAACTCTTCTTATCCTTCTGGAAATCAAGACAAGCTGGTTTAACTAGTCATATGTCTTAATCATCTTCATCAGAAACTGCCACTTTCTGTATCATTTGCTTTTGTGTAAAATATCATGCTTAGAGGATGATGCTTCAGATGCGTATTTCACATGAGAACTATGCAATCTGCCAGTTCAGCAAAGTTCCTACACATGTGAGTTCTCAAACCTTTCAGTCCACTTTGTCAGGGTATCCAATATACATCTGTGACTATTATTCATTTCAAAGGAAGCCTCGTATGCCAGTTAAGGCATAATGAAAACAGTAGGATTGCACTTGAATTTATCTGGAAGCCACAAGCTGGTGTTTTTCAAGTGTCAGAGTAAAAAACTGTTCACACAGGATTTAGCTTTCCTGCTCCTGACGGATTTATTAGTTCACGTAGGTGACATAATGTTTGGAACAAGGGAGAAATGATTCCTCTGGCTCAACTGGTCACTGGTGACATTCACCTTATATACATTCCAGCTAAGGCCTATGGATAACAGAGGTTCAATTTATACCTGGAAAAACAGATATGAATGTAAAAGTTTATGGAAACTCTATGATAGATCTTCATAATCTGTTCGGTAGTTCATTTTTTTCTGCAGCTTGTCTAACTGTAGAAGACTGTGCATCTTTCAAGTAAAAGTTTCTTGAACTACTCCAAGTACCTATGTTTTCCATGAAAACCAGAAACAAAACTTTTATGACATATTCTTGGCAAAAATACTTTCATCCAGTTCTGTCACACAGGTATGACGGATGAGGGATTGTAGCCCCATTCTACAAATGTCACTGGGGAAAATATCTGTAAACTATTTATTTATGCACTAAATGACAATTTTTATTTCACTTGCAGAATTATTTTTTGTGTTGCCAACGCGTGCAGAACTTGGTACATTAGGAGCATAGAATCTGATCATATGCCTCTTCTTCTCTCTTTCCACTGTATTACATATATTCTATTTATACATTAATATACCCATATTAATTTTGTACGTTCTGTGCAACCACAGGTAGGAAAGGCACAGGCTGACTTGCCTTGGTTATTCAATTCACTCTGTATCACAACTCCGTCCAATGGGGTTTGCCTCCTTTATGACAGTGATAGAAATAATCACCCAACTTTGTCATGTCTTCAGTCTTGAATTAAAAAAAGCGTGGTCTCCTCTCACTGGAAAAATGGCAATATTAAAGGGTATGCTATCTACATACTGTAATATTTCATATGTCTGTTAGATGCACCAGTTTGTCCATTTCTCATCGCTATGAACAGGATAAACTATGGGCAGCAAAATGCATAATACATCTAGCCATAGATCTAGGTACCCTAAATAGGACCAAGCAGCCTTTGGTGAGGAACTAGATATTAATGTCAGTTTAGGATTGGTTGGAGCACTGCATGCTCCTCAGAACCATCCCAAGCCTGTTTAGAATGATGTCCAACAATTCGGTGTCCCCAAAAGGCTATTTCTTTGGCCATAGTTCACTGGAGTACAAAAAAATGCAAACCAAACAAAACCAAATAAACCCTGTAACTTGAAATGACTTTAATAGATTAGGTGTTCTATTACATTAGCTGCACATGCGTAAAGATTTCACCAGACAGAAACAGAAGTTCAAGCATTTCAGAAGTTGGACTGGATTAATCTCAAAAGCCAGTATATGCTGTACACATGGAATGTGAAGAATGTCAACAATTTTTCTTCTGTACTGATTTCTCCCTAATTTACTGGTCACCAAAACCTACTGAGTAGCAGATGAAAGGGGAAAAAATATGCTAGGAAGACACTGAGCATTCTTCAGACACCAGTGATGAACATTTCCAGTGCAAATCTGTTGTCATAGCCTGAAAATTCTCATCAGACAACAGTGACATGCTGTATATGAACAGGCTCCTGACTGTACAAAATGATTGAGAAAATTAAATAACTTCGTACTTCAGTTATGTTATGTACTGTTATGTACGAAGTACATAACAACAGAAAAATTAACTATAGCCATTATCTTGAAATGTGCTCACATAAAAAATGTTAACCTTCTGTTTTACATGACAAAAGCAAAATTTAGCTACTGGATCACTAAAACTTTAAAAACTACAGCTTCCACAACACACCTACTTCTGTTCTAGGGATCCTTACTTACACAAGTATTTCTTGACATATATAAAAAAAGAAGAAGAAAATAGTTCTAGAACCACATATTGGTAAATTCTTGTAAGATGTTGATTCTCCTGAATCCTAGTGCAATTCGACTGCTCTCAGTTAAGTTCCTCTCAAATTGTACAGGTAAAAGAAGACTGTTACTCTTATTTTTCTTGTGTATGATTTATAAAACACATGCACACCTTTTGCTTCCTTGCTTTCTAGTGCATATTGTTAAACTCTATTATAATGAAATAATAAAATTTCATGTGTCTGCTTTAAGATATCCCTACGTCCACATTTTGAAATGAATGTTGCGAATTTTCCTTTTGTCCACTTTTCCCCTTTTTTGCATTCCAAACACGGTCACATACAACATATCCTTTTTTTTTTTTTTCTTGTTTCAGAAGTAAACTTACTGATACAGAAAACTTGTACAGAATGGCACTCAGAACACTGGGTATAGTATCAATGGAACAACAACAATGAAAAACAAGTCTGCAATATCTACTACTACGCGATGCAGAGTGATCTGGATGCAAGAGTGCTGGAAAGTATTTTTCTCTTTTTATGTTAAGAGTATTCAGTAACAGATTTTGTCACCCAGTCCTACGAGCCATGTATAGTACACTCAAGCAGCACTGCTGACTTCAGTTAGTCCATGAAGATGGCCCTGACTGTGAATAAGAGTATTGGCATCTGATCCCAACAAGCAGAGAATGTGACTTTCCATTAGAGATGGTTCGTTTTCCTCTTACAAAAGATAATTCAAAATTAATCCATTTCAGTAGGGAAAATTATAATCTAGTCTGCGTTATTAACAAGTTTGCTGAGAAAGAAAGGCAATAAAAATATGCCACTAATGAAACTTTTAGATCTTCAAATGCAATTCTTCAATTCCTTGTCATTATTTTAACACACAGTAGCAGTGAGAGTTGTTCTGTCAGGATAAACATTGTCACTTAGTACGAATGCATAGAGAGCCACTTTATTTATGCAGGAAGCTCATTGCTACATCAAAGAAGGTACGTGACATTGTGGCCCTATAGAATCAAAATATTCGGCATATATTCTACCTATTGTAGCATGTTTTCCTCTAAGGCTATTAAAGCACCAAAGAACTTGTGCATATAATCCCCCCAAAAAAGGAAGATCAGAGAAATTTCTCCCAGAACATAGCTAGCATATGAATGAATGATCAGGAGCAGTAAAAAGATATACTAAAATTGCAAAGATTGTCCACCAGGTGGCATGTGAGCCATATAGTGTTACCAGTAGCAATACTGTAAATGCACACAATTTTGTCTTGCGCAAGACAGCGAACCTATCTGATTGGTCTGGGGCCAAATAAACATCTATAATTATCCAGAGTAATTCACAAGCAGTATTTATGCTTCTGGTAAGGACTACTTTCATTAGTTAAGCTCCCTAAAAGTGTTCAATGATAAATCAAGCTCCTTACCAAACTATTGGCCATTATGGTTTGAGTATTAAATTTCATTTAAATGTTTTTTTAGTTTGTGATAATTTCCATTCTTGGCAGTATCATATCCATCAGGGCTTTTACAACTGCACAAGCAGAGTTGTAAGGACGGAGAGGCAAATACAGAGACAGACAAAGCTTCCTAAGTGCTCCATAGCTCAGATCATAACTGGTTATAAATTGATAATCACAAATTGGTAGAAGATATTCCTGGCTTTACCTACTCCAATCAAGATGGAAAGAACTAATACCTTCTCACAGTCATGATTATCTCACAGTCATAATTGCATAGGTATGTAGTTGCATACACTGTTCTCTGGAGAACTGCAGCCATTAAAAACAACGGAGAAAATCTTAGTGTAATTATTGCTTGCTAATACAGTTTACAAATGGGAAGGAAAGAGAAGAGTCAGAACTGTGCCCATAGGCAATTTTCCACAGGCTGCCAGAAGTATTTCGAAGGCATTCAAGAAGTTCATTACTACAATAGTAGTCTTCAACCCTCCCCAGTATTGCAGAGAGTTTCTATGTATATTCTGCAAATTTCCAGTGGCTAAGTTAGTGGTTTACTGGCTTTGGCTTTGAGATGAGGCAAATTGTTTCACTTGCCACACTTAAGCTTCTTCATCAACAAAATCATTTGAGATTCTTATTACCTTCCATTGTGAAACTCTGCACTCAGCGCTAAGCAGTTCAAATAAGTAGTACTATAATTAGTCCAGATAGAGCAATCTTTTCTATGGGTTGAATACTGCCAATTAACCAATTACCTTTTAGAAAGTTTTCTGTCCTGTATATTTACACAGATCTTGTTTCTGTCATACCAGAAACTCATCAGCCCAAGAAGGGTAATGAGGCTAAATATACAGCTGGAGATGGAATAACATCATTACTATTTATCATTTTTTATTTTACTGTATTCTAGGTATACCTAATAAGCACAAGAAATGTAGATAACATTTTATAAATTACAGTATTATAATTATGATTAATAAGCCTGAAGATTTATTATTATTATTATTGCATATGTACTTCTGCCTTTGCATTATTCATCTGTGGAAGATCTTAGCCCCCAGGTATTACAGAATCATAGAATCATAGAATGTGTTGGGTTGGAAGGGACCTTTAAAGGTCATCTAGTCCAACCCCCCTTGCAGTAAGCAGGGATATCTTCAACTAGATCAGGTTGCTCAGAGCCTTGTCAAACCTGGCCTTGAATGTCTCCAGGGATGGGGCCTCCACCACTTTCCCGGGGCAACCTGTTCCAGTGTCTCACCACCCTCATTGTAAAGAACTTCTTCCTAATGTCTCATCTAAACCTACCCTGCTCTAGTTTAAAACCATTGCCCCTTGTCCTATTGCTGCATGCCCTTGCAAACAGCCCCTCCCCAGCTTTCTTATAGGCCCCCGTCAGGTACTGGAAGATTGCTATAGGGTCTCCCCAGAGCCTTCTCTTCTGCAGGCTGAACAACCCCAACTCTCTCAGCCTGTCTTCACAGGAGAGGTGCTCCAGCCCTTTGATCATCTTTGTGGCCCTCACGAAGACATTGCTGACATGGTTTTCTCCCCTGTCATCTCTGTACTTCTCACTATTTTTTCCATAATTTCTGCTGCTTTTCTTTTTTTCTGTCTGCTTCCAAGTTATTTCTGTAAACTTCCACGTCAGAAATCTGCACTCCTATTGTGTTCTTTAACATGTATATGAAAGAATCTCTGCCAAAGACATCTTCTCACTGATATTAATGTTCACCCTTCTCACTGATATTAATGTTCACCAAACTAAGAAATCTCATTGCTCTTCATCAGTTCTCTACAAAACAGTTTCAAGACACTACTGGTAACAAAAAATTAACAAATATCATGGGTTGATATTTCGGCAATCAAATTCATGCAGTTTCTGTTTTCTTCCAAGGAAAACAAATAAGTGGATTTTCTGAAATTATAATGTCTGAACTAAATAACCGAAAATAACCACTAAAACTGCAGAACAGGAGAAATCGCAGTTTTACACTATGATTGTTGCAACACATGTTTAGATAGCCAAGACAACCATGGCCTCACTCTGCTGCATAAAACATTGCGTAACCGACAATTATATCCCCCCTCCCATAAAAGGGCATTAAAATCACATTTGAAATCTTAGAGCCTACTTGAAAAATCAGTCTTGCATTCTCTATTTCCCTTAGCTCAAATAATATAATGAAACCTAATCTTCAGTTACAAGAATGAGTGAGGGAAAAGAAAGATCCCCAGTTTTCTGCAGTGATTCAACCCTTCACAATATGTTACTCAGGCCTGATTCTTGCTTTTGTCTCTTTAAAGTTAAGCAAAGTTAGTAAATATCCTTGCAAAAAAAAAATGAGTACTTCCTCATTTCTTGTTGAGTCTCACTTTCTTCTTCCACACTTCTGTTGCCTCCTGTTTCAGCCTATGATGAAAACAACATTAAAAAAAATAATAAACTTACCAATTTACTTGGGGTCACTGATAAGTACTATAACTAAGCAATATTATAGCATTGACACTTCAAAGGTGACTGTTAGCTATTCTCAGCTGCTCTTCTTAGTATCATTGGGTTTTTGCAAGAGAAAATCATCCAGATCAACTCTTCCTAATGTGAGTAAGTTAAAAATATATGCAATCCAAATAGGAAGTTCAGTTAGTTTTCAAAAATTACTAGTCACGTTCCTCTTCAATCTATATGAGTGAAAATGACACCTTGAAAACTGTGACCTTACTCTTGCTGTTGTTTCCATCATTTGTAAACTGGCTACATTAGCTGCCCCTCAAGAATAAGGGTTATGGGCTCTTTTGGAAATACCAAGTACTGAATATCAGTCTTACTAAGGAGACTAATGCTTGTCACATTATTTCAAAATAACACACTGATTCATTTTCTTCTCAGGGGAAAGATAGGTGTTACTTTAAAAACATGAAAATAAAAAAGAAAAGCTGCAGCAAAACACAAGCAGAACTCTTATTGCCAGCACAGTTCTACATTTTTTTCACTCTCTTCCTAATGCTGCCTGCCAAGAGCACGATGTTCAGATGTTGCAGATTCCAAGGAATAACCTTTTTGCTTGGGAACCCAGAACATGCAATGTTCCTGAACTCTCAAAAATAGGGAAAAGGAAAATCTTTGAGTTTACGCTACACTGGGGATACTTTAAGGAAAGAGAGATCTATTACTGAAGTCAGAGGTTTACAAAAGCACAGAAGGCAGTTAAGAGTCCCAGTGCTACTGATTATCAAAAGAATGAGAGGGTGGTTGTTGTTTTTTTTTAAAGCACAAACATAAATCATAACTTTTTCCTCAGCTACAGAAGGAAAAATAATGGGAGAAGAGGAGGATGCTAAGCAGGAGTTACAGCGGATGGAATTCCAAGAGGGCTACACAAACTTAGTAATTTATCTTTCAAACACAACTCTGTCACACTCTAAGTTGGGCGCATCATGCCTAGGGTGGGACAGATGGCTTTTCTAATGAACTGCATGTGTAGTAAGGTAAAAAATAGCTATGTGCTGAGATGACGTTGGGGACAAATCAAGAAATTTTACATTGGATGCAATCACAAAACACCCTAATAATCAACATTAAAGAAAAGGAATTTACTTTGATTCCAAATGGAATAAAAAGAAGCCAGAAAAGAAACAAAGGCAGTTATGTGTCAAGATGAGAATAACCTACCCAACAGAATGAAAATAAGCTTGACATGCAGCTCTGGACGTTCTAAACATGAATGTGATGGTCGTATGGGGACACCACCTCCCCCTCCCTGTTTTTTTTTCCTACTCCATAAAGTGTTTTCTACAGACCAATTTCAAGATGATTTCAGGGGCTAGCGCATACTGGAAACTCCAGACAGTTAACTATGATCTGTATTTTGCTATCTTGCTTTTTGAATTCATCTGGAAAAGGAGCAATAGATTTCCATGTGTGTGTGACATACTCTGTGCGTGATACACATGAACTCTTCCAGATCTCCATAGGAAACTGCTGGCCTGGTGCCTCTGAAGGCTAAACTATTACACATGCCAGCTGTGGGCAAACAAATGGCTTTGGCACTTAACAAAAGGGCTTCTTTTGATGGAAAATTCATTATTGTCTTTTCTGTTAAGCACAACAAAAAGTTATAATGAGGAGGAATGAACAAAGTATTAATTAGAAAATGCTGCATTGATAAAGCACATTCAAAGGAAATATTCAACAGTAACAATCTTTTAATCTGGTTATGAAAAAATCTATTAGTTCTTAATATGAAACAGAGAAGGAAAATAATGTCATTAATATTAAAAAAAATTAAAGCAGAATACACATCGGTCAAATCCTGAAAAGTGAGGGGAAATCGTCTGTAATTTCCTCCCATATGCCCCAAAGTCATCAGGAATTAGTGATACAATTCTGCCCTAGCTTTGGCATTGGAATTGTGGAGACGGATTCTTAGATAGCACAACTCTTAGATGAGTTGTGCTCCATGCTGCAAGTTTCTCCTTCCTTAAAATGGGAAAGGTTCTCAACTGGAGCCTACAGGATAACCCTCTAAGAGGATTCACAGCACTGAAAGCTAGTTCCTGCCTCCAGCAGAGGAGCAGAAAGCCTAGAAAGCTTCTTTCTTTCCTTTTCCGTGAGTAGAACAAAGGCACCTGGAATAAGTCCAGCTCTTCTCTGGATGAGATATACTTGTCCAGTGAACAGTTCATGCAAAGCCTTCTACACCAAATACCAAAGGCCAAATACCAAAACTATTTTGAGGAACTTGGAATGGAACAGTCAAACATGGATGATTGTGTATGCTGTAGCCAGGTACCATCTTTTTGCAACATGGGATCAATTTAAACATTAGAAGAGAGTTCTGTTAATGGAGTTCTGTTAATGACTCTAAATTCTGTATATATGTAAAAAACATGCATATGGTCTTTCTTTTATGAACTTATTCAGCAGAATTCAATGCATACCTAAGCATTAAGTTCAGCCTACATGTTTGCCTTTTGCAGAGTCGGGACTATAGATTTCTAAATCTCAGTAAGAAAACAGGGCAAGAAATTGTTTATTGCAACATACTGGGGACTAGAGAGTATATTCAATAGATTTAGTTAAAAAAAATCTAACGAAGATTCATGTGTAGAATTTTCATATGGACTGCTTAAATAAGTAGAATGAACAAAACTTGGCAAAGGTAATGAAAATGTAAATCAGTTATCATATATTCTGGACACATAAAGAGATATACTTTGATACTTACCAGAAGTTAGAGAAAAGAGTTAACAACCACAAAGTGGCACATGGTTAAGAACATAGCTTATGAAAGCAAATAGTTTCTTAAAAGAAAGCCTTGCAGAAACACTGCAGAGAGAGCTGGAGGCAAAAATGCACATTTCTGGTGTCACTCTTAAAACAGCTAAACCAGCTTAATTAGTGATGCACAGTAATTGCTGTTTAAAGAGTGACATTACATTGTCTGCAAAATACATTAGTAAATTGCAGGGAAGATTAAATGAAAGTAATTGCATCTTAAGTACAATATATACTTTTCGAGTATTGTAATTCTAGATGGTATGCTATAGACGGGAATGGAATGGAAAGGAATGGAATAGAATCCTGGAAATATCTTCAAGAAAGATACCAAGGATGAAGGCTAAAGTAGGAAAAGAATGCAGGGAAATATATGGTCAAGAAGACACAACAATTCAGTCCTTTCCAAGAAGATGACCTCACCATAAGCAAGGTAGTAGCAAACGTCCCTTGGTGTATTGGTAAGGAATGGTGATAAAATCTTGCATGCTCTTTACATCCCTGCAAAGTTCACGCAGAGGGAACCAAAAGCCTTTCTTTCACCTCTGACATCCCCAACACCAAATGAATATATACAGTATAAATGCTCTCATTTACATAGTCTGAACTTACAGATGAATTTTGGCACTGACATACAAAATGACAAGAAGAGTACCTTCCTTACTCTCTCAGGACTCCAAATACTAAATCCTACAGGAAAAGTCGACTTTCCAGGTGGTTAGATAAGATCTGAACACCTTCCCACAAAGTGAGGTGGGCAAATAACTCTCAGAAAGGTTAAAATCACAAATGAGCATTGAAAGTTTTACCCAAGGCCTGAAGCGTGTTTTCTATACCATATAAACACAGCCAATGGGTGTGTTTAACAGAGGAGCTGTGCACCTTGGTTTCAGAGGGACATGGGGATGTGAGGGCAATAGCAGCAATGAGCTATTTTCCCACTTTTGAAAAGTCATCGTTTGCCTGGCGGTGCTTTGGGCACAGATCCAAATGTTCTAGGTCTGAAAATGATCCTCCCAGATAAAAGGGAGGATCCTCCTGTGTCCTGCTGCCAGAGATGGCCCAGGGGCAGCCCAAAGACATCCAAGAAGTCCTTGAGGATCCCAAACAATTACTTGGAGGGGGCTGAGGGAGGAAGATGGGAGGCTGGAAGAAGCTGCTGGAGGTTCTTTGCTGCAAGGCCACCTCCTGGCGAGGCCACATTTAAGCTTATCTGAGGGACAGAAATCCTTTTCAGCTGGGTAGCTGTGGCCAGATCAAGAGAATGCCTTCTTGAGGAGCACCATAGAGATTGCTGTACTCATCCTGTGAGAAGCCAGGGGCAGCAGCTCTAAGAAATGGGATGCAGAGACATTGCCAGGGGTCCCAGTACTTTGGAGCACCCACCAGTGCCCTGCCAGGCATGGGAAGGATTCTTGTCCTGAAGGTCGATCAGGCTGTGGGCCTTTGGCCACTCTCGGAAGCCCCTGAGATGGCTCCAGGTGGAGGGAGAATAGGGCTTGGGCATCTCTTGGGAGGCACAAGCAGCCTGTGGGACGAGGAGGCAGGTCTTGCTCACATGCTCAGGGAATAGCCGATCGCCAGCACTGGGATGAGGAAGGAATTTTCCCCCAGGACAGATTGGCACTGCTCCCCGGGGGTTTTTTGCCTTCCTCTGCAGCATTGAGCAGGGCCCCTTGCCGGGGCTCCTTTGGGCCATTTTGGCCAGGAGCCTGCTGCTCCTGCTCCACAAAGATGGCCCTTGTGCCCCGTATCCGGGGGGAGGAAGCTTTCTAGACTCCTACGGCGGGCCTCCAGGGTGCCCCCAGGGGTTACTTCTTGCCCTCTGTAGCACTGAGCAGCGCCCCTTGTGAGGGCTCCTCGCGGCCCTTTCAGCTCGGTTCTTGCCTGCTGCTCTTGCACCTCCAAGGCACCACTCGTGCCCTGGCTCTCTCGGGCTCTCTTGCCCATTGCAAGTTTGGAGCGGGAGCGAGTTCTGCTCTTCTCTTGGCTCCATTTCCCCTGGGGTACCTGCTTGTGCAAAACAGCCTCTGCTTGGAAGGGCTCCAGGCTTGATGCACCATCAGGAGCTGCCACTTCCCAGCTCTCCCTGCGGGCAATACAAGTGCAGGGCAGGCAGAAGAGCGCTTTTCAGGCATCACGGGGCAAGAAGCACAGCAGCGGAGTATGTTTTAGAAGGCAAAAAGTGTGCTTGTCATCAATCGAGCTCTGCCTAGCGGTCGATGAAGAACATATTGAGAGCTTATGGGTAAGAATTAAGGGGCAGGCTAACATGGGAGACACTGTTGTGGGTGTTTTCTGCAGACCACCGGGTCAGGAAGAGCAAGTCGATGAGGCCTTCTACAGACGGTTGGAAATAACCTCACAATCACAGGCCCTGGTTCTCACGGGGGACTTCAACTACCCTGACAATTGCTGGAAAGACAACACAGACAAGCACACACAGTCCCAGAGATTTCTGCAGAGCATTGATGATAACTTCTTGATGCAGGTGGTGGAGGAACCAACGAGGAGAGGTGCACTGCTGGTCCTCGTGCTGACAAACAAAGAAGGACAAAAAAACGGTTGACAAACAAAAGACAAACAAAAAAGGTTGGGGAGAACCTTGACTGCAGTGACCATGAGATGGTGGAGTTCAGGATCCTGCGTGGATGAAGCAGGGCAAAAAGTAGAATTACAACCCTAGATTTCAGGAGAGCTGACTTTGGCCTCTTCAAAGACCTACTTGGAGGAATCCCATGGGCTAAGGCTCTAGAAGGAATGGGGGTGCAAGACAGCTGGTCAATATTTGATCACCAGTTCCCCCAAGCTCAAGATCAGTGCATCCCTAGGAGCAAGAAATCAGGCAAAGGAGGCAGGAAACCTGCATGGATAAGCAAGGAGTTTCTGAACAAACTCAGATGGAAGAAGGAATTTTACAGAATGTGGAAAAAGGGACTGGCCACTTGGGAGAAGTATAGGAACGTTGTGAAGAGAATGCAGGGATTCAACAAGGAAGGCTAGGACCTACTGGGAATTAAACCTGGCAAGGGGCGTCAAGGACAATAAGAAGGGCTTCTTCAAGTACATCAACAGAAAAAGGAAGACTAGGGAAAACGTGGGCCCACTGCTGAATGAGGTAAGTACCCTGCTTATGGAGAACGCAGAGAAGGCGGACTCACTGAATGCTGCCTTTGTGTCAGTCTTTACTGCTTAGGCTGGTCCTCAGGAATCCCAGACCCTGGAGGTGGGAGAGAGAGCCTGGAGCAAGGAAGACTCTCCCTTGGTCAAGGAGGATCGGGTTAGAGATCATTTAGGCAAACTTGACACCCACAAATCCACATGCCCTGATGGGATGCACCTGTGAGTGCTGAGGGAGCTGGCACATGTTATTGTGAAGCTGCTCTCCATTATTCTCAGTTATCCTCTGAGGGGTCTTACCAGTAAACTATAGGAGTCTAGCGCTCCTCAAATGAAATGCTGAAAGCCACTGCCCTACAGCCTCCTCAGAACAAGATATTCTCTTGGGAGCTTGGGGACTAAGGTTGAATTTTATTTTAGAGCATGATTTTGGACTTGTATTTCTTGCTTCCAATGAAGTCAAAACCTGGAGTAAAAGTGAAGGGATAGCTAGCTAATACAGAGTCAGACTGTGAAACTGGTTGCTGCTGGGTTGATTTGTCCCCTCTGTGAAGCTTTTTCCTCCAGGACAAGCATGCAGGTAGGGAGTTCCTCTCTTACATCTGCTCCAAGCAGACACCTTTTAGTTAGTCCCCGCTTTGAAACTGTCTTTGCAGGCACAGTAAGAATAGCAAGCTCTCCCCACGGACTGGCTGCTTAGATCTTCAGCTATGAAACTTCTATCCCACATCCCACTGTGTTTATGCCTGGATTTAGGGCATTTACCTTGTTTTGGGAGCAGCTTCTCTTCTGCTCACAAATGGACATGAGAACTACCTGCTCAGAATAAGTGCAACATGAGACGTTGTTAAAACGGAAACGTATTTCACCAGCAGACATTACTTGAAGGGCACACAGAAGGTAACTACTGTTAACTAGGGAATGCATTCAAGATTAGAACTGAAGCCGTGTCAATAATTGATTTTACAGTTTAATAGCCAAAACCAAACTCTTTCCCAAGTTCATGTCCACTCTCTCACTGATTCAGAAAGAGAATTTTAACAGAAGTCTCTCATCTTCCAGAAGAAAACTTCAGTCATCTTATGGGCTGTGCAGTATTCATAAATATTATTTACTCTCCCATTTCTGCTCCTCCACTCTGCAGAAAACAGATAAATATTAACTCAAGCAGAGAGAAGATGTAGGTGTTCATGAGAAATCTGCATGGCACTCCCTGAACACTGTGTTAGGGTCTCATGTAAATTGTACACACACCGAAGCAGGAAAAGGCAATTGCAAATTGCACTATTTGCTATTAAAGTTTATATAAAAAGTAAGATGGTCTGTTTTGTACTACCCTCATAATAGTCTCATTTTTACTATAAGAATAAAAAGGGAGGAGGGAGGGATGGCTTTCTTCACTATTTCTGTCATTTTAATTTCCTTATCCCACAGAGCCATATTTCACTCTTTCCCTGCTCACACTATGTTGTACATTTATGCATAATGTGTCACAAGGTCTTTATTTGACTTTTTATTCCTCCAACCACGTTTTTAATGTTAAAAGGGGTTTTTCTTTGTCAAGGCTAGCAAAAAAAATACAACTTTAAGATCCTAATCCAAATCATTCTAGAAATTGAACACAAAGGAGAAGCAGCAAAGAGAATGGAAGTGATTTTTAACTGACCAGAAACAAGGTAAATGTTTGAATACTGTGGTCCTCACACAAGATTTATCAGTTTGGGTCCAACAGCTTTAGTAGAGCTAGGTCATTTTACATTAGCCGATTGTACAACCTAAATAACATTAATAGTCCTTTTTAATGTTTCTAAAGTTCTTGGAGAGTCATGCCTTGAACCAAGGTGTGGACAGTCACCTTTCAGATCTTTCATTTTAGGAGAATGGGGAGGAATAATACGTAATGCAAATAATGGTTATAATTCTTATTTAGAGATGGAAATATATTTCATTGCTGTCTATGAAGTGGTTAACGCTGAGCTGAGATATTGTACTATGCTTGTATACTTCATTGAAACTATCAGTAGTACATAAGACTAATTAATATGGTTAGAATTATTCCTAGAAGTAAAAAAGCAATTTCAAAATTTTAGCAAGGAAAGGATAACCACAGATGTAAGAATTCTGAGACTAACACAGATTTCACTGCTTGATACAAGAAGAAACTGCCTTAGGCAGATTCATGTAATTTAACTCAGCACATCCATTATCTATAAAAGAGTTTGACCTTGATATTGCTGAATGAAAGTTGCAACATTTACACTGCTCAGCAACTAAAAAAGCAAATCTGTTATCATGCTTTTACTAACTGTCAGACACTCCCTTGCTCAATAAAAATGTGATCAAGTTGCCTTATCGAAGTACCCGCCAAAACAAAATCCAAAGAAAATCTAAAACCTTAAAAAAAATTATTAGTATTTGCCCAAGAATAATTTTAAAACTAGCACAATGAATTTTTGGAACTTATGAATCTAGCTTACTTCATGCAAAAGCTATCGAATACTGCTATGTAAAGAAAATACAAACTATAATGTCTAGTACAAGATCTCAAATAACAGGAACTAATTTTGAAATGGTAATACTGAACTCAATAAGTTAGAGATACTCAGCCTAAATATATATTTCTTGCATTTAATTTTGCAAAAAAACAAACTTGTAGTTCGCTAAATATTTCGAAAGATCCATTCTTGGCTCTTAGGCACTTCAGGATATTTTGAAAAACAGGTCACAATTTTCAAATATAGATGCCTAAATATAGAGATTTATATCTATACTTAGGCTCACAGATAAATTATATTTTTAATGCTGATATTTGCTTCCATTTCAACAGAGTTGGCAAATCAGTTCAGCACCTAAAAATCAAGTTATTTAGTTTACATTTTTTAAATATGAAGAGATGCTCTCATCCTTGCAGATACTAATAGGTAGCAGATTCTGAGGTATTTTAAGCCAGATCCATCTGACCTTAATAAAAATTAAGATACCACAGGATCGTTAACTCCCTTCCTGTACTCCTGAACAGCAATCCTGTGATAGTTTTACAGCAGCTACCTGAAACAGTATTTACACTTTAATTCACCTCACAGATTCTGTGTAGCTTAAGGGCTCCTTTTTGCAGGAATTGAATCCAAAGACACCAGAAGTCCACGGAAATCTTCTCCTTCGCTTTAACGGGCATGAATTCCTAGAAGTCTGTATTTTTTTCCTTTTTACTATTTTGCTTAGTATCAAAGTTTTTTACTGTAACCATTTATAACACTAATAAATTTAGTAAACACTGTACAGTCTCCACACTATGCTGAGGTAGTCTATATGACAAATGCATTATCGAAACAAGCATTTTCATAAATTAGAATTACCAGTTTTTATGAAATTATGAGCCACACTGCTATTACTGTTAATTACAAATGTTCAGAGAAAAGGTGCAAAAATATATTATATGGTATCTTTAAAGGTAATAAAAATTAAACTTATGCATCTTGTTTGTTTGTCTGATAAAACTGCTAATAATTAAAAAGGACACAAGAGAAGCTGAATAGTCAAAACACATCTATGTGCTCCAATAACCACTAAACAGTAAGGCTGTGGTGGTGTAGGCTTCCCTTGAACATGTCAAATAACCTGCATACATCTCCAAGGAGAATTGTAGACTATTGGATCTAACCGTAAGTCATCTGTTACAAACACACAGCATACTCTATTGAAATACTGTGAAAAATACAGCAAAAGATGAAATCTTGTAAATTACTTGACTTCAGATTTTGAGGGGGTAACTGTAATGAATTGGAATTGAGTTCTAGTGCTAGAGAGAAAGTAGTAACTTAGATTTTGTTGAACCCTGATGAGTACACCCATTTAGGTAGCTCATTTCACTAACTTCACTATCTTTTGATGGAAATCCATGGTCCTACACTCACACGTTAGATTTTGTATTTGCAGGCCGTCCTTCCTACCAGCTTTGTAAATTTTAGCATGCCACCTTTGTTAGTACTCATTCCTGTTCACAGTGGCCAAAACCTCTAACTCTCTTTGTATGTGAAAATTAATTTAAAGCTGGACAAAATCATCCCATGGTCTTTAAAAGCTAAAAGCTTCTGCCAAGGCCTTTATACAATCCGCACCTGTAGCAACTGCATGTCACACAAGAAGCCCAGTTCTGCCGCAAGTTGAGGGCAATGGAATAATATGTGTTAATCAAATCCAGACCAGATAGTGATTTCCTCTCTCTCCTTCCCCCATCCAAGACTCCCAAATTGCATTTCAGGTACTGCTGGTAAGACTGTCAGAAGTTTCACATTTAGAAGAAAAGATGTCTGCTCAAAAGCAAGGCATTCTGCCATGTGTTCGCTATAAAAATCACGTTGCTAAAAATGATGTTGCGGATAAGAAACATTAAGAATGACTCCACAATGCAATTACAGCTTCTCTTGTGTAATGTTTCTTCCAAAAGACCAAAGAAATCAGTATTTCTCACAGCAAGAGAAATTTCTTTTCCCCTTTTTATTATTTTGTCTCAGAAATCTGTAACGTATTCATACTCCTATGGTAATATTGCAGTTTATGGGCCTGATTATTATCTCAGCTGTGTTTTCCATGGACTGCAACCCGTAGGAAGGTGAGAAAGCTCTTGGGTCATTAGCTAGCTGGACATGTAACGCATCAGAGGGCATGGGCACCAGACATACAATGGAGAAGGGCAGGTTAGGTTAGGGGACACAACTCAGGTTCCTATGATAATGCTTGCACATGGGTACAAGGGGTAGAGCACACTTCTCAGCGCGCGTTGTATTTCTTCTATCTTCACATTTGTGACCTGGCTTTGAAATAAAACATCATGTTTTTCAGAGAAATAGGGTGTAGCACATAGCCACATCTGAAAGAAAAAGCAAAAAAATAAAGGCAACCAGGTAAATGATTGATGAGTACTCTCACACAGAATTGACCAAAATTTTTTTGACAAAACACATCTCTTAGGAGTGGATGAGGAATTCCCGCTTGTCAAAATGAAAAATGTTTCACAGAAATACACTTATTTTAAGGAGAATTTTATCAGTCTAGAACGAAATGTCTAGTCCAAATGAGAGAAAGAGACTCTTACCAAGAATTCAGAGTTTGTGATATTTGTCGTTGTGGTGTAGATCAATATTTCTGCTGCAGCGCTGCATGTGGAGAGGTTAAAGGGGCCATTAACTGCTGCTCTTGCCAAAAAGGGCTGCCTGTGTTAAAAGAGCAGGTGCAGGGTGGGCTGTGCTGAGCAAACACACAATTGAGCCACAATGTCTTTTGCCTACCTTGGAAATTCCCTCTTTTTATGAATGAATATGTGTGTGCTCTGTCAGGAGAAATAACCTCTTGGACTCTCAAGGCTGGTTAGCACAGGTTCACGGATCATGAACCTAATACAAGGTAGTCAGTTAAAAAGTCACTGTTACTTCTAGCAAAGCAAGCTGGGAACCTAGAACAATGGCAAAACTTTCGCTACTGAAAGCACATCTTTCATTGCTAGCAGTAAGAATTACACTTTAAACTGCTGGGCTAGACAAGGCCTGCACACTGCATATACAAGAAGATAGAAACAAGCAGGATTGCTACAAAACTGAGTAAAACGGTGAAATATTCCTATTATTCCAGCGACACTATAAAGACTAGCAGCTGCAATACATTCCTCTAAAATAACCAGACCAAATGTATTATTCTCTACACGCTACCAACCAGAAATACAGTAATATCAGGTTTTCCAAGGATATACATAAGTAAATATTCCCAATTTTTTTTTTATTCTGTTAAAACAGAAATATCACAGCAATGAAAGTGCCCATGTAGGGGTAACTTAATTAGTATTTTCAGTTCTCAGAAAAGAGAGAAATAGTAACTCAAATCAATATATTTTCAGTTAATTGTTACTGCTGTGCAACAAACAATAAATCTGTGCACATTTACAAGGTGAGGCGAATTTCTGAGACTTATCTTTCAAATGAAGTACTTTTTTTGATCAAAAGCACCTCATAACTGCTGTTTGCAGCTTTTATCTCACTGCTGCTGTACATCACTTTATCTGCTGGAAAAGCTTGCACATTTTGCACAGCAATATGGAAGAACCGAAATACAAAACATATAAAAATCTCATAGTGCTATTGCTCCATTAATGTTTTGTATATTAAGTGGCAACAATACTGGTAATGAAACTTCTATGCTACCACGATAGCAATGGTAGGGAACCTTTTAGTAGAGTAAAATCCCAACACATTTTACTGCACCTTACATTCCCAGAACACAACGATCTGAGGTGAAAAAGCAAGTATTTCCAGAGGTAATACTAATGTTGCCATTAAGGGAAAGCCAAGCTGTTTCAACATAAAGAAAATATATTTTATTAAAAAAAAAAGACTATGATATTTTAAATTCCCTTACAAAAAAGGAAATTTTATTTCCTTGTGACTGACCACCATCAAATGACTGTTGTGTTCCGTTCACCAACTTTGATCAAAAAGATGAAACAAGACCATCTCTTTACCAAAGAAGCCATGTGTCTTTAACTGCCTCTGGCTTAAAATAACACTAAAAAAAAAAAAAGAAAAAGAAAAAGAAAGAAACTTGGTATTTCTTCAAAAGAGCTTTCAATGGTTCTTAAAAAAAAGAGAGAATTTGAAGACCAATATTTTCTTTAGTTCATTCCTCGTGCTGTTATCGTGTCCCTGCTAGCAAATCAATAGTTCATTGTTTCCTTTCTATTCCTTAAATGACTTTAAATTGTGAACTCTGTCCTTGTCTAACATAATACAGGGAGCAGAAGTGCAAAGACCCGTGCTGAGGACATCCCTAACAGGACAGGAGAACCAAGATATAGTGTGAGAATCGGATTCTCATTCTGATGCTTATTTTGAAGGACTGTGCATTTCCACGGTGCTCCACAAAGCAAGCTCCATCTTCATTCACTGAATGATGCACTCATGACTTCCTGAGCTTGCAGCAACATACAAGCTTTGTAAGGGCATAGTCACTATGTTGCTGTCATCAAAGAGACTACGCAATTCATCCCCTTTACACTTTAATCTTAATTTATATTTTGAGATACAGTACTTTAACCTTTGGACGGTGGATAATTTCTCCACAAATGATTTAGCCTACTGACCATTTTATATGACTAACCATATATCCTTGTTTGGAAAGCACGGTTTTCATTAAATGTAATTACTTTCCCCTACGGCTTGCATGGGAAAGGTCCATGGTAAAGGTGCAGCTATTAAATAGGTGCAGCTATTAAATAAGTGCAGCTACTAAACAAGGCCAGCTGCCATTAAAATCTACATAGTAAAGGTGAAGCTACTAAATTAGGGTGATTACTGTTTGAGGCTGTTTCTAAATGAAGACATATGGGTAAGCTTTTGTACCTGTAGTGCATTTTGCTATACATAATATTTTAAAAATCATATGAAGGGCTCAATAAGGTGTCTCCATGTTTTATAGCTCTTACAGCACTCTCATATTAAACCAATTTCTAGAAATACGGAATTTATTGTTTTGAAAGATTTTTTCCATTAGGAATTCAGGAGAACACTTGATTCTGCAAGAAGTTCTGAGGTTTATAATGAATCTCAAAACCTCTACTATATTTAAAAAAAAAAATCTCTTAAAAAAATTACTAAAGATTTGTATATACTGTGTTGTGAATGGCACTCAGAAGAACCACCCAAGTCTCTGGGGACTGGCTCACGTCCAATGTTCTCAGGCTGCCACACTCTAGAACAAACTGAATTCCTTCCCTTTCCATAGCACTTGGCCTGTATCTTCTCCAAACCATACTTTACTGCTTGTAGTCATGAGACATAATTCTGTGTTTGTGTCTTCTCACTTCACAGTACCCACATAACGGCTCTTGCAGCCCACCACAGTAGTGTTCGTAAAGCAAGATGCCACAGCTGTGTGTGACATCTTCTGGAGGGAGGCACAAGGCGTTTGAAGGGAAAGGTCTCAAAATACAGAGTTTGTTGTAGTCAGGGGAGCTAAACATGGCATAATCCATATCCTTAATGGACACGTTTGGAAGATGCCCTGAAGCACAATACTCCATCATGTCTGATCAGGTATTCTTTTTGAGGGAAGTAATGGAGTTGCTTTAGAAGTGAGTTCAGAAATGCATTAGCACGTATGTGAAGCGTGCAAGGGTCTGGGAATGGAATAAAGACCAAGCTTGTTTAGGCACCACCTAAAATGACAGAATATGATTGTTCTTTGTAGAGCAGAAAATTCTCATTATATTGCTCATGGAGAACATTCTCACTATAAAACACAGTTTCAGGGGACTATCACTTTTCTAATTGTTAGCACTGCCCAGAATTTCCATTATTTTCCTGAAAACCTGTGGTACAGACAGTTTAGTTCATTTGAGCACTTCCTTCAGATCGTAATGATTTTCTACATCTGGATAATGTAATAGAAGTAATAATGTAATATTAAACCATGCTGAAATTCACTGAATTATTCTTGTTGACTTCAGTGGATTTTGAA